>NC_138984.1:60760603-60858103 GCF_964341445.2 Mesoplodon mirus
TACTTTTAAACACATGGCCAATTACATATGCTTAAATATATCTGGCCATCTGGAGGACAGAAAGGAATCAGAAGACATTTCTAAGATTAACCAACAGGGGGCTCTCTTAAATATCCCAGATATACTGACTTCCTACCATCCCATATTAGTTGTGCATTCAAATCTAACCCCAATTTTGAAAAGAATTTAAATCAAAAATTTAATTTTTGATTGTCTAACAACTTCTGCATTCAGAATATTTAACTTTTGGTTCCTTGTGTTTCTGCTTGGTAAAACTAGGAGCTAACTACTGATGCCAACTCTGAAGAATAATTTCTCAGCTCACTATGCATGCAAGGTGAACTGAAGAACCAAGTCAGTTATCTGGATAATTTAATCAACATGTATTAATTGGGCATCTAACATGTACAGAAAAACTGAGACAAAAGTAAAGTTTAAGGGTTTAAATTACCTGGATATGACCTCATTTCTCAACTTTTCGCGACTAGTAGAGAAAGCTTTAACGAATGTAGTTTCCAAAAGAGAAGAGAAATTGATATGACTTAAAGTGATAGGTAGGAATAAAATGTGTGTTTCAATGTAAGCTCTATAACAGTCTATTTTTTACTTAGAAATATCACCATTAAGTCTCATCCTTGAACTAGTGTTGTGTTGATAGGTTTTATTTCCCACGCTTCAGAGGTTCAGTCCAATAGGTGATGTAACTCCCTAAGAAAAGATTTGATTGAGGAAGAATCAGAAATCAGAATGTGGAACTAGAATATATTTACATATATTGCACTGCATCACCCTGGGTCTTTCTTCAAGTTGCAAATATATAATCCTGTGGCATTTTACATTTTCTGTACTCTCCCTGCAAGTACCCTATACCCAGTATTTTCGTCCATGAAAAGAAAGTATCAAATTCCAACCTTGCTTTCTTGATTCTAGAATTTAGTCACTAAATAAAAGATTAACTGCAACAGAAAAACCTAGAGGAAAGTCCAGTATATTATTTTCCTAGAAATGGTTTGATCTGTGAAAACAGTATATTTTTCTATGGCTTAGAACAACTAAAGGTTCTGTACCAAACACAGAGAATTATTTTAGTTATCAAGATAGCACATACTCATTATAGAAAATTTGTAAAATGCATTTAAAATGGGGAAGAAAGTGATCTATATTCCTGTTATTCAAAGATAACTTATCATGGTTAATATTTTGCTATATTTTTCTACAGTCTTTTTAATTAGCTGTTTAGCAAAGCTAGAATTATATGGTATCTAAGCAATTGTATAATTTAAAGTTGTCTCTTCTAACAGATTACAAAAATAATAAATATTTATTGAAGCTAACTTGAACAGAAAAGTAAAAAGAAAAAAATTAAAATTACTCTGAATTTCATCATTGTATTTTATAGATATTTCCTTTTGACCTGTTTGTTCTGCATTTTTTCCCCTGGACTTTTTAAAACATATGCAACATAGGATAATTTGTATATAATACTTATCATTGCTTAATTGTCCAGTCTTTATCACTTTAATTGTCCCCTGATTCAGTTTTTTCAGTACAGTTATTATAGATATAAAGGATGTTTACTAAAGATTCAGGAGTTATACAGTTATTATAGATATAAAGGATGTTTACTAAAGATTCAGTTTTTTCAATACAGTTATTATTGTTTACTAAAGATTCAGGAGTAAACATTCTGCTGTTCTCTGAAGCTTTGATTTTTGTGAAGGGAAAACTTTAGTAACTCTCCAGTGCAATGTTCTAATAATGGTGTTTGCTAGCAAATGCCAGAACTGAATAGCATCAGTCACTGTTTTAAATGGTCATTAGAGCTTTCACCTGAACTATGAAGGGTGGAGCCCAAGAAAATCATTTCCTGGTACTAAGAATGAAATGGAAGCCAGAGAGAAATAATTCAATGGAGCCTTCTGAATTTGGGGTCCAAATAAGTATAAAAAGATACTTAGTTTCATTTATAGTGTCTCTATTCTTGAGTTCTAAATTTTGATTCATTAGTCAGTAGGGCTTACATAATAAACCTTCAAGTAAACTTTTCAAGAAAGCAGTGCTATTATAATCTTTGCATAGATGAGCATGTCTTTCTGTTATCCTAACATGAAAAAGATGATTGAAGTATGCACACAGTTTGAAGACCACAGTTTTCCCTCTGAACAACAGATACTGCTTTTACTTCAGAATTTAGTGAGATAAGTCTTAGGAAAGCCTGCATGACTACTTAACTTAGTTTTATTTTTGTTCTAATAATTGTAGGATAGTGCTTGATCTTCATCATTACAAAGTTTTGCCAGACTATATGAAAATAATATATCTACCCAATGATGTTTTCTTAGAACCTAGCTGTCATTTTTAAAGAGAGAGTTTTTTTCACTCACAGACATTTTGTTTAATTTTGTCTTTGATTATTGAATATTTTTCAAATGTTCTGGTTTCTTCCTCAAGTACACTTACAAGTTGTAGATAATCTCTCAATTCTCTGACTTCCAACATGTCTTCTTCCTATCATTTTTTGTTTCCACATTCTGGGGAAGCTTCTCTAGTTTGTCATCCATTTCACTGACCTAATTTTTCTACAGTGACAGTTTGGCCTTTAATGTAAAATTTAATTTTGTTTTGCATTTTTAGATTTCACACTGTCTTTCCTCACCATCTATCTCCTTATCATCTCATCCTAGTATGTTTTCATCTTATCCAGTTCTCTCCCTATGGCTTGCTGATCCTTTTGATTAGACTCCTTGATATACAAAATTCAGTTGAAAATACTAAGTAGTTTCCTAGTTGTTTCATGGTCATTGTGAGAGTTCTGCATTTCTGAGCATTGTTCTCTTACCTGAAATGAGTTTTTTCATAGGTCATGCGTTGTTGGAAATTTTGTTATGTTTACTCATCTCAAAAGGTGGAAATGGGGCTTCCCTGGTGGCGCAGTGGTTGAGAGTCTGCCTGCCGATGCAGGGGTCACAGGTTCGTGCCCCGGTCCGGGAGGATCCCAGATGCCGCGGAGTGGCTGAGCCTGTGAGCCATGGCCGCTGAGCCTGCGCGTCTGGAGCCTGTGCTCCACAACGGGAGAGGCCACAACAGTGAGAGGCCCGCGTACTGCAAAAAAAAAAAAAAAAAAAAAAAAAAAAGGTGGAAATGCATGCAACATTCTGTGCACATTACATTTTGCCTTTCACCCTCTGCTTTAGTTTTAGCCTAGTCTTTGTCCTGGAGTACCATCCAGTTGACAAATTGATAATCACAGCTCTTATGTTTATTCTTTTCTTGCACACTTACTGACTTGTGGCCCTACTATCCTGATGATATTTCTCCCACCATGTTTCTTAACTCACTGGCAT
Organism: Mesoplodon mirus; assembly: GCF_964341445.2. Taxonomy (NCBI): domain Eukaryota; kingdom Metazoa; phylum Chordata; class Mammalia; order Artiodactyla; family Ziphiidae; genus Mesoplodon; species Mesoplodon mirus. Next base: position 60,763,948 of record NC_138984.1, read on the forward strand.
TCTAAAAGATGAAAGACATACAACATTAGAATTCCAAGAATGTGTTCCTAATAGAATTTTGCCAGTCTCCACCTCCCTCCTACATTTTACATATGGGACTACAATTCCTATGGTGATATGCGCCATGATCTGCCTTCCACTCTCAATTATTATTATTGTTGTTATTGTTATTATTATTATTCTGCCTTCCATTCTCAATCTCCTTAGTTATTTTGTGGAAATTGCTATCTCTAAATTGTTGCAGGCAAAAGAGAAGTCTTCATCCATAGTTAGAAGGGCAGAGGACAGGTGAGGAAGGGAAGAAGGAAACTATACTATTCACAGTACTCAACACTATCAGCTGAGGAAAGAGAGTTTTTGGTTGGCACAGACCTTGAGTCTTTGATTCTGAAATCAGACAGTTGAAGAAAGAAAGAGAAGGATGTTTCTATCTGCTCTGAGAAAGGCAGGCTCTCTGGTTCAATAGTTCAATAGCACAAGTGGTCCCACTTGTGCTGGCACTTTCCAGTTAAATTCCATCTGTCTTGAAGGAAATTACTATTAACTTTTTGTCACCACGTTGCCTGTGAGTCCCTGTTTAAGAATTCTAGTCTTTTTTCTTTGTCTTCAAGCATATTTAGTGACAAGTTCCAAGAGGTGGTTAGGTGTTGCCAACCAGATGCCATTTTTAAACCAAAGGTCAAGATTTGCATCAAGGACATCACATTGAAAGTCTGCATTCAAATTCTCCCTTGGAGTGTGACCTCTGTCTATGACTTCTTCTTTACATTTGCGTCTATACCTGGAAATGGTAACAGACCTGAGAGGAGGATGTTTATTTTTAGTCTTGTCATTTGCAAGGAAGGCCCTTTGAGCTTCTAAGAAGATGCTTAGTATAACAAAATGTAAATCAATCATTTATCGTAATGATCGATTTCAAAATATTATTTTTCCATTTGGGGGATTTTTTTTCATTGTCTAAAAAAACCACACCTTGGTTCTTTATAAAAAGAATTTTGGACTTTACACCATAGGAAAAAAGAGTTTCTATTGGCTTGAATTGCGAGTAAGGAGGTGTGCAAATGGCCTCAAGTTATACATTTGCAGAGGAAATATCATCCAGATGCTGAAGTCAGCCTTTTCTTGCCAGACAACTAAGAACCATACCAAAACTGAGTCTAAAATCTTTAACAAAAGAATTCCACAATCACTTACCTTTGAAACGGACATTAATTAGAGGAAACATATCCCTTGTGATCAGAGTTTAACTACTATTAATCAGAGTTCACCACACAATTAACACTTTGAACTGATTAGCAAATGGAAATCATAGCAAGACATTTTGAGGTTAAAGTAGTGAATGGACATATTCTCTTACCCAACTCACTGGCCCTCATCTTTTAAAAGAAAAAAAAAAAATTAAGCACTCCAGTCATAACGAACTGGGCAGATTTTGTTTTCAGTGAGGTGTTTGCCATTACATATTGCACATAATGTATGGCACTGTTAAGAGGAAAAAATTGGAGTCAAAGTGGCTGGAAAGTTAGGTCTGCTCTGTAGCACTGTGAGATTGTTGACATCTGCCGAGGTTGGAGCGCTCAGTAAGCAGGAAATGGGGTGTCACTCTGAGTGGTAGTTTACCATTATCCTGGCATCCTAATGAAGTGTCTGCAGTGCACAGAGCTTCTGGATGGCATCTTAACGCACGGCTAAGCAAAAGCACTTCTCTCCCTGTCACTGTCATCCATCTGCCTGCACCCTACTGTAGCCAATGGGATGGAACCATGCTACAATGTGCTATAAGCCATTTAGAGTTGCACATTGCATAATCAGTCCCATCAAATATGTTAAAAATGGCTATTATTGGTTATTTTCTTCAAACTCTGGCACCTGGAGTTTGATACATTCAAGTTAAACTTTTCCAAGTGCTGTTTATGCTATTAATTCCGCATTCTCCTTCCCCCCACTATCTAAATGGGAATGAGTTGCATCCTCCTTGTCTTAAGTCCTGTTAATGGACTGAAAGAGTTGTATGAATATTCATTAAAAACTTCACTGTACATCACACTTGGTGAATTTGTCAATTTACAATGTAATGGAATGGTCATTTTCTTCAAAATAACCATTTTTAAGAAAAGGACAAAGAATAAATCAACTCAAATCACAGATTGGTTGTTTTCATCTTTGAGCACATTATTTAGTTTGCAGTGATAGTTTGAGGTCTTTTGATAGATTTCTTTAAAGACACAGTGCATTTCACCAAGTACATTTGCAGTTTAAGCTAGTATTGTCAATGTCGGATGATTACATTTGGTGCTTTAACATTACCTCCGATGAAATTCACATGCAGTAGAGAAGGGGATATATCTGTTATGAGGTGGCATAAGTAGAGCAAGGCGTGTGTGTTATCCTCCCGGAACGTCTAAATAGATCATGTGTGATCCTCCGGCCGTGACTGCAAAGCAGCTGGATTGTGGTGGCGAGAATTGACGTGGTAAGATGGCCACCAAGTTGAGAAGGCGCTTTCTGTCACAGGCAGAGGCAACAGGAATCTGCTAAATTCGGGGGGTAGGGTGGGGTTAGATAAACAAGAGGGCATAACATAATTCGGTTGCATCAGGAATTTTTTTCACAGACATTAAAACTATGGTAAACATAACAGCGGGGAGGCTTGTACTGCAGCACAGTGGGAAGCTCAATGCGTCTGCCCGCACCGTGCCTGGTTCAACCACTGCTAGAAGTCTACGAATTTCATTAGCACTCAACAATTCACCCAGTTCCCCAGAAAAGGAGAAAAAACCCAGGCACCAAAGCCCCTCACTAATTATTGTAAATGCTCCCATGTTACAGTTTTGGGGGGACAATAATGGCAGAATGATGTTAAACTAGAACGAAAGAGTCATTCTGAAATAAAAAAAGAATAAAAGGGCTCGCTTGTTTGTTTATTTGTCTGTTTGTTTGAAATCAGTGCAGTCTTTCATTCGATGGGTAAGACAGTGTGTTAGAATATTAGACCACCTCTTTACAATGAAATTTTAGATGACCTAACCAAAGTGTGTACAGCTCTTTCTGAGCAGTGAAAGTACAGGTTGGTTTCACAAATGACATCTTCCACTCCACCCCCTGCCCCCAAATTTATGCAAGTTCATCTCACAAATCTCTGAAACAGAAATTGTATCCTTTGGAGGAAATTTGTAATAATACAAAAATTAATGTGGAATCAAATGTAGGAAGACTGGCAAACTACGGTAGATTATTGCAAAATACTGCATGTCAAATTCAAGTTTTTATCTCCCCCTCAAAGAATGGAATTAGTTGAGGAAAATATTGGCTTTTTCAAAAGGAGAGAGGTCTGCTATTAATGCCCGTAAACATTTAAAATGGCACAATTTTTTAATGGAATGATAGGTGTTTATTTTTGCTAAATCCAGGCTTGGGAATCTGGTTTCTTCATTCATATCCCCCCAGCTGCTGTCAGCATTACAGCACATCAGCTTCCCTTCATGTGCGGATATTTCTCCAGAACTCATTTGCAAAAAAGTCGAAGCAATATTCAACACCACATCCAAACCTCTTTTAAACACACAAAGAGATAGGAAAACACATCAGAACTAGACCATTGAGAAAATCCTCCTTTCAAATTTACTGTCAGCTTCACATGCTAGTATAAAATATCCCACAAAGTCCTGTTTGTGATCCATTTGAAACAATCTTGATTTGCTTAAATTGTCACATTCTTCTTGCACATTTCTTCCTAAATGCAAAGATGGCAAAGAATTCTCCTCCCTCTTCATTGTAAAAGTGCAGAATTTCTGGTTTGTTTATTCCTAATGGAACACTTGAGAAAGAAGAAAATATATAAATATCTCCTTCAGAAGATTAGTTGTCTCAATCTTTTTAAAAGAGAGTATTTGTTCATTTCTTCCCCATGGTAAACAAGTTGGGCTTTTCATTTTAATTTTCCATGGTCAAATTAATGCATTTCACTTTACTGTCTTGGTCCCATGGTTCCAAAACATCGTACTTTTTAATATCCTTCTTTCTTCTCTATATGTTAATGTATGTCGTTTAGGACATAGATAGTTAGGGATAGAACCTAAGCTCCTTTTTAAACAAATTTGTTGGGAGAACCTTCTACTTCATTGTAACTTACTGGAACAGAATCTGGAAAAACTCACAATCGAACAAAGTAAACTACATCGTACTCCTTATGAGAACACATTTCCAAGCAAAGGATTTCAGGCAACAAATGGCATACGTGTTTTGAGTATTTCAAATCAAGCATCAGAAATTTCATCTAATCTACTGGTAAATATTCTATTGACAAGGTCAAGAACAGAGAAAACTCTGGCCCCCAAGACAGAAGAGAGAATAAGCATTAAAAAAAAAAGTGGACAGTTTATCAACTTCAATTTCTAAAGGACTGTGCAGTACCTTTATAGGATGTAGAGGAAAGTCCCCGAACTCTACTGAAAGTATGTCCATATGTATGTGATTCTTCAAAGATTATGTTAAGGATGTTAATGAAAAAAGTGGCTAATAATTTCAAGAAACCATAAAGAAAGAGAGAGAGGGAGAGGGAGGAAAGCAAGCTGTGGCAAAAAACCTGGGCTCAGCAAATTTCTGGGGGAAATGGTGAAATGTGACTATGTGATTTATAATGAGAAAAGGTATCTACAACATACAATTTTCTACCTAGCTGCAAATAATAATTCATAGTGATGTCCCTTCCAGATAAAAGACCTTTGCTATGTAGAACCCATGTGGTAAAATGATCATGATAAATGTCAGACCAGTGCAGGTAACGGCTTTACAAACCATTAAGATTAGCTGGCTCTTTTTTCCGATGATAACAGTAACCATGCTGTGACTCTATGTGGTAATAATATCTCAGTCCTGATAAATGCCAGAGCCAGGCAGAGGTGTTTATCATTCCCAGTTCAGAAATGCTGACTAAAGTTACCACATGTTGCCTGTCTTTCTTCTTTTACAATACTCTCACAATTAAAAAAAAAAAAAAGCTGAATCATACAATTATTTTATTCCCCATTTCTTAAAGGAGTTTGATGCTTGTGCTATAAACTCTCCCCTGCTCTCAATGTCACTGTGCAGCCATGTCGAATGAACTGGCTGAAGAAACAGTTCACCTCATACTAACCACTATCTCCTCTTGAGAGGTGTTTTGTTCCAAATGAATAGTTACGGATAAAGTTGAATACGCTTCTTCAAAAAATATTTTTAACCTACAAGACGGGGGAAAATATTTCTTCGTTCACATTTTTCTTAATTGTGTGACAGATCCTAGTTGTTTTCAAGTGTGATTTTTTTTAATCCCCTATAAATTTAATTTGTCTACCAGTGGAAAGAGGTAGACACATTAAAACTTTAAATCTAGAAAAGTATTTCTAGGATTGCCACCCTCATGAAAACGTACAAAGATAATGCTTAATGTAAATAGCTACTTGAGTATTTGAGAAGAATTACTGGTTTATGGTTAGAAAGATGTCAAATGTCTCAAAACGATAAGCCTGTTTTTTTTAAAGCCTTGTAAAACCAGATATGCATGGATAAATATAGTTTAAAGAAAATTCTCAAAGGAGAACTAAATAAACTAGTGAGCTTTATTTTCTCAGCACACACTCTCACCTGAGGATGAATTAGTATCATTTGTAAGTTACAGAAATGTACTTGGCCACCGTGACACTTGCAAAATTACTTTGAAAACAAGAAATTTTAGGGAGGATACTACGATCATGCTTTTCCTGTGAAGACTGCTGCCACTACCTTACACTTTGATTCAGACAAAGAGCGGCATTCCTGCAAACCTGAGGAAATTTGTTTTAAGAGACAGTTCCAGGTTGGTGAATTTTAGAAAATGTTATCATCCCCAAATTGATTGCACCAAAGCAATAATACAAGTTATTAAAAGTTACTTAGAGCCTAAAACTTGAATACGTTTTCCAAACTTGCCCTCAGTGTGAGGTCAATACACCAGAAATCCCTATGATAACATAGATACAGTTACATGAAAAAGAAAAGGTGATTAAATTACTTTCTTGAATGTATTTGGGGACGTACAAAGAAGTTAAGAATAATGATTCGAAGACCTTCAGAAATCGATTAGAAAAAATTTTACATTTGTGACTTGGTATTAATTGCATTTCCCAATTATTTTGAATTTTTTGGTATAATGAACTAACACCCAAGAAGCATTTTGAGTTTAACAATTATCTTAGAGGATTCCTTCAGTCAAAAGAAAGATACAAGCTCCACTGATAACTATATAATGATATGTCTTAAGTTTAAACATCTCTGGGACATATTTTGTATCTTATCCGCCCCTCTAGGCTGTAAAATGACAGTAGATAGGGATCAACTTTGTGTTTGCCACACGCTGCATGTTGGTCTTAATAAACATTTTTTTCTTCAACCGTGTGTACATATATATGTTTAGTACTCTAAAAATTATTTAACAAAAAGATATTTTTTTCTTTTCAATAATTTTCTAATTGGTATTGCCAGAGACAAGGAGTAGAGGTGTAAAGAAACAGAAGTTGGCCTTAACAAAACTAAGTTTGCCCCTAACAGCATGCTGTAGATGGCCTAGCTCCGCCTGCACAAGGACCAGGAATGCCCTCCGGAAATGATGCTAAACTGGCCAGGATGCTGAAACTTTCCTCACAGGTTGAGGAATCCATGGACTTATATCAATCAGTTGGCCAGAGAATTTTTGTTACTGACATTTATTAGCTATGGAGAGTTATTTTTTAATTTCTTCCTAAAAGGGAAAAATTGTTCAAAAATCAGACAGCACATTAATATCTCCTGGAAGTAGAAACAAAGAATACAACAGAAATCTGGTGTACCAGTGAGGGGATTAGATCTAATATGCAGGTGATCCCTACTAGAGAAAGTAGATTCAGTTCCGGCTGCATCTTTCCTTCCCTGTGTTCTCAAGTTGAACTGCCTTGACATAGATTATCAGCACCTAAAATCAAACTTACCAGGTAACTGCAGACATTAAGAATGTGTCTTCCTTTTAAATAAATAATAAAAAATGGCTCTTCAGTTTGGCGGGGGCAAGGGGAGCAGAATCTTGAAAAATTGCAAATTGCAAACTCCATGTTAACCTGAGTCCATTGTTCTTCCTTTTTATGATGCAATGGCACATCTATTTATAATACACTATGTCTACTTATGAATTAGAACCAAACACTCTTTCATAATGGACAGAATTCTAAGTATTTATGGCTTCATATGATTTGGGAAATGGCCTTGAATTCTGAACAATCATGTGTCAGGGCAGATAGGATGATTCAAAAGAAAGATTTTAATGGGAAGGGTACTTACATTCAATAACCACTTATAATATGTGCATTTATGTACATTGAAACATTTAATTCTACAAATGGGTTGTGCGTGTGTGTGTTTAAATAAGGAACTGGAAGCATCGAAATTCAAGCAACTTGTCCCAAATCATAACTGCAGAGCAAGAATTCTAACTTAGTTCTTTCAGACTCCCTCATGATACACCACTTCTCTTAATTTATAACAGGGATTTAAAGCCTCTATTTGTATCCATTTGTAAGTCTTCAATTTGCTCCCCTCCCCTGCAGTGTTCCTCCCTGAAGTCATTGTAAATTATTTAAAGAAAGTCATCAAGTGATTGTTGTCGTGCCTTCGATGATTCCTCAACACCCAATTCAAATTTTATAATTAAAAATCATGTCCTCAAAGATTTGCATCCAGTTGTATGGTACACTAAAAAAAATAAAATGTTCTCTGAAGATAATCATTCCTCCTGTAAGCCGGGACAGTCTCTAACTGAATTCTGAAATGGTGATGATACAAAGAATAGAAAGTGAATAGAAACTAAACTGCTTTCTTCCAAATATAGCCCTGACGTATAAGTGACTACCATTTTTTCATACAGGATGCACTATACATTCCAGAGTAATTTTCAGAAGCAGAACAGCTGTGATATTTCTGACCTCCTCAAAACAAAGGGGTACAGTTGTCCTTTAAGAAGTACAGACAAATAGAAAGAATAGTACTACTGATACATTGGTTACTGGGAGAATCTGGTCTTTTCTTCCCCTGGGTGAACCTATATAACAAAGCAGAATTAATTTTGAAATATGATTTAACATGTGACTATAAATAAGTTAAGAATAATAAATGCATAGATGATAAGGCCGGAAAAGTGTCCAGGGGTCATCAGGCCCAGGGTTTTGCACTGCACAGAACTCTTTCCATCGTTGTATAACTTTCTCTTATCTCTGCAAAAAAAGGCATTCGGTTGTAAATGTCCTTGTTTTAGTAGCAACATTTCATGCAGATAAATGCAAATGCATCATAAACCATATTTTTAAAAATGTGTCCTCAAAACCATGAATCAGAGGAAAACTATAAAGCTACATCCTTACCATAACATTAAAGGCTATTTCACATCGTGTAGGAGCTGTTACTTCTCTAACTGGCCTGCAGTTGTTTTTGAAGAACTTCATTTACAAAAGAGTTTGAGGTAGTTTGAGAATATGGGGCCAAGTGAGTGAGGAATAGGCATTAGTAAAAAACAGTTTACTATTTCAATATGTACATGTACACTATGCATATTTTTACGTAGACATTTTTGCTACTATTGGGTAGCAAGAATGAAGCACTACAGAAAGATTTTGTATGCAATGTGGGTTCACAGCTCAGAGGTTGGAGAGGCTATTGGGATCTGGGTGGGAACTAAAATGGACGTATTAGAGAACATAGAGTAGATACAAAAATAAATCATAAGGGAATGAAGGTAGGAGCAAATGTGAGTGAAAAGGGAAAGAATCATGAGTTTTTTTTTAATTACTGGCAAGATTTTGTACAAGTCTCTTACTATACAGTTTACCTAAGAGGTTGTCTAATTCTCCATGTAGAAAAGGTTCATTCCCCCCCTTTTAGACATAATGTAAAAGAGTCAGAGATATCTCAAAGTCTTCTCAAAACTCTCCATACTTCACAAGAATGAGAAACCATATGCTGAAGGAGAAATATTAATAGAAAACGCTGTCTTTCAGATGCTCACTGAATCAGTTGAAGACAGTTGACGCATCTTTAGTAAACTGTGTCTGAATCTTAGCTCATTAACCACTGCCGTATTATGTATGCTGATTCCAGCTCCTAATATGACACATCAATAAACCAGATCAGAAAAGGTGTCATTTTGATTTTAATGTATCCAATTGTATTTTTAGATGTTCCTCTACTTAGAAGTGTTTGTGTTATTTCCTGATTTTACAAGCTATGGAAGAGTGGGTATGGTATTGATTTGAAGGGGAAACCACTGCTTTCCTATAACCTTTTCAAAGATTTTGTTCTGATTATATTGTAAGAACAATAAATTGTTCCTCCTTGATAATATTTCAGCCCTCTCTAAGCCATTGTCCAGTACCCCCTCCACTACTTAGGTGTAACTCAGCCACAAATGTATGTACCATATGTATATGGTATATACATATACCACCATTCATTCCAATTCCTCAATTATGTGTGAAAGCAGAGGAAGAGAGAAAAATGTTTCCATAAAGTGTCCTTCGTGTAGGATGTTTCTTACAAGCAGATATGGGAACCACCATGTACTCTTATAAGAATTATTGCATGGAACTGAGCTGCTCATCCATCAGATCAACAGTCTCTCCGCCCACCACAAGTTATTTAGTGTGTTATAAAATGTCAGGCTACCATAGCAAGTGTATCATCACCAACTGGCACCAACTCAGCTCAATTATTAGAAACTACATTTTGAACGCTCACTGCAACCAGGTAGTATGCTCACTGCTGAAGATAAAAGGTGAACCATACCCAGCATGGGCCTCAAAAAAGGTGGCGGGTGTGGTGAACATTTATGGATTACCTACTTTTTACTAGTCATTGGTAGGTTCATTACGTACTATCTTGTTCAATCCATAAAATTGGCCTCAGACATTTTTCAAAGAAAATAAGAAACTTGTCCAAGACCACACAGCTAATAAAAAGTTGTTACAGAATTCAAACCAAGGTCTGTCTGTTCCAATCTGTGTTCATGTCTTTCCTTTGTTCACTAATTCTTTCTTTATTCATTTAACCCACTATATACCAGTATAAGAGCTGCCTCCATTTATGGGAAAATTCTCAGTTTAATAGGAAAAATTGAAAGACATTCAAGCCATGAAAATATCATGCAGGATGTTATCTACATAGAATATCCTAAGTGCAATGGAACATAGAAGAGGGACTTTGTCTAGGGAAGGTCATAATTCTTTTACCTAGTGGTTAAACAGACAAACTAAAGTTTTAATTCCTGCCCAGGCACCATGGCAGTGACCTTGCACATTCAAGTTTTTCCAATTAAGCAATGCCAGCCTTTCTTAAACCTACCCTGACTGGGACATATTTCCCTAAAACTGAGGTTTGCTGGATATAGCCATTTAGACCACTCTCCATTTATTGTCTGTCAGGCTTAGATTATGGCCACTACTCCTATAGTCCTCAATGCCAACAGATCCCTTTTTTGGAGACTCTGACATTGACCTAATCATAACCATGGCCAGAGACTTCAGTGAAATTAGAAAGGTGTCCTCTCCTTCCTTTCCCTCCTCTCCCTTCCTCACCTCTCCTAATTTCATCTTAATTGCTTGAATCAAGTAGTTCAGCAGATCCTTAGGTAAATTAAACTAGTAGCATCATGCCAAACTATGCAGAATGTACCCATCTCATAAATATATAAATGTATGTATATGTACATGTTTATGTATATGATCATTGGTGTGTTGCATTAGCTTCAGATGACTAGATACAAGGTATCCAAGTATCCTTAAGTGCTCTGTCCTGAACATACTGTACCAATTTTACTCTCATCTTTATTGACTTTGTTTTCCTTCTTTTTCTGAGTTTCTCATATCCTATAGGCTCCAACTGGTCCTGTGAAGCATCACATTGTCTTACCATCATTAAGCTACAAGGTGGCTTTCTACCCTTTGGCAGAAAGGTTAGATCTGCTGTCTGCTGTGATGTTGCAACTGGCTTTTCTGTTTTTCTCTCTCTTTTTCTCTCCCCTTTGTCTCTTTCATTTGCAGTTGTCCAATCCATATTATGCGGGAACTCTTCTAAGAATATGTGCAGTTTTGAAAGCTCAGACTGTGGGAGGCATTATTTATAGGCCTCTGAGGTTTCAGGAAGAATAAGAAATGCTTCCAAGCAGAGTTCTACTAGGAAGACTGCCCCCACCCTACTTTAGCCAAATACTATCTTCTGCAGGATATTTTCCTGTAATTCCTTATAAAAAGTTTCTTTTGCAAGAGTGTATTAAAAAAAAAAAGGGAAACAAAACACCCTACCAGTTTCTATTCTAACTCTTTCTTGCTCCACTGTATAAAGTTTATATACCTAATAACAGGTGATTATGAACTGGGCTTTTGGAAGCACACTGTATTAGGAAGTACGTTTGGTTTAGTATCAGAGACCCACCTTCAAAGTCTTCAGTACACAAGGACTTATTATGTTAAAGAAACTCAGACACCAACAGTGCAGGACTGGTCTGACTGCTCCACAGATTCAGGGAAGCTCTTTATACTGTGTGTCCCACTCTGCATAGCCTCAGTTCTCAAGGTCATCTCATGGCACAACCATGCCACCTACGTTCTTAGGAGCAGAAAGGCCAAAGGACCACAAAGATAAATTAGCCTCCTGCACTCAGCCTCCCCGGAAGTCCCACATAACACTTTGCCTTCTCATTGGCTGGACTCTGTCATACGGTCATTCCAGCTGCCAAGCAAGGAAGCTAGGATGAAGGATGTGGCCATCCCTTCAACAGTGGGATTGTCTAGCTAAAGAAGAAGAGAATGGATATTGCGTGGGTGGGTGCCTTACATATTATTCTCTTATCTATCATCTTTTCCAGCAGTGCCCTCTTTAGAATCATCAGGAGATCTGTGCTAGAAGTTAAAGTATAGAAAGGAAAGGCACCTGAGTCAGTGTATCTAAAGAGTTTAAGTTTGAGAAGTAATTATAATTCTGGGCCCTGGTTAAAACTGTGATAAGATAAATTCTCTAGTGTACCAAGTAACTCAGTTCTTCTTATGCCACCCATGCCCAGAAAGGCAAAAAGAAACAAAATGAAGGAAAACAACAAATGTGGTATGTAGTTTTGAGCAACTTCCTATTTTTTTAAATGTATATGACCAAAAAATTAAAAATCAATAAAAAATACAAATTAAAAAATAAAACATATATGAATAAGTATTATGCTTTCAAATTTATTTGCACTTTTTTGTTTTACAGCAAAAGCAAAATGTATTAGGGAGAAAAGATAACATAGAACTAATTTTAAAAATTCTTTACTTCTCCACAAAATCAAGCAAAATAATAGAATATTGGTAATTGGATCAGAATGTATGTCCTTGTGTGTTTGTTTTATATTGTTGCTGTAACAAATTGTCACAAACTCAGTGGCTTCAAACCATTAGAATTTATTATCTTACATTCCTGAAGGCCAGAAGTGTGAAGTCAGTTTCACTGGGCAAAAATCAAGGTGCTGGCAGGCCTGCGTCCCTTCTGGAGGCTCTCTTTCCTCACCTTTTCTGGTTTTTAGAGGCTGTCTTTACTCCTTGGCCCATGGTCCTTTAGCACATAGCCAAATCTCCTTTAGTTTTCATTGTCATATCCCCTCTGTCTCCGACCTTGACCCTCCTGCTTCCCTCTTAGCCACCTTTGTGATTACATTGGGCCTCCCACATAATCCAGAATAATCTCCCCATCTCAGAATCCCTAAATTAATCACATTTGCAAAGTCACTTTTTCCATGGAAGGTAACATTCACAGGTTCCAGAGATTAGGACAGGGACATCTTTGGAAGGCCATTATTTACCCTGCCACAACTTGTAAAATAGTAAAGCATTTATGAAAACTGATGTAATACCTGATCTTAATAAGAAGATCGTGTCAGAGCCACACTGTTGCTGCTTTCATTTTCCCATGATCTAATTCAGAGTCAAAATAAAGAAATTTCATGATACTGATTTAAAGTGTAACTATTCCCTTTGGCTGCTAACTAGAACTTTAAGTTGCTCAGACTTAGTCCAGAATTCTCCTAAGAAAATTCCCTCATGCACCTAAGAAATCTCATTCTTTTCTAACCTTCCTTTTTAATTTCTTTTTTTTTTTTCAGAAAAGCAAGACAATAACACAAGAATTGAAACTATAAAGTCTCTTGTACAAAAACTCCCTCCACCCAATCGTGACACCATGAAAGTCCTCTTTGGACACCTAACTAAGTAAGTTGCAAAGTTTCTGGTTGTTCTGTCATAGTCTCATTTCCCAGATGAGCAATATTTAATTTCAAATCTCTAATACAAGAGATGCATCAATCTCAGATTTCCCTCTCCAGCTGATCTACGTCTTCCTGCGGAAGCTGGGGAATGTACTAGAGGTAGGAAGGGGAACCTACAAAAGGAACTTTTAAAATAATTTCTTTTTTCTGGCTTTTCAACAAGTAGATGTTTGCTGATTGATTGTCAGAACTGTAGCCAGAGCCCTGGGATGGGCTGGGTTTACTTTGTTATTTAGTATAATGGCAAGAGCCTGAAATGATTCAGACATGAGTTCAAAACCTAGCCTCACCACGTACCAAGAGTGAGGACTACAAATAAGTTACTTAAACTCTCTGATATCCAATTCCTTCGTCTGTAAGACATTGATTCAGATTGATAAGGTGCCATCCATGTAAACAGCTAAAAGAAGAGTATTTCTGGCAGAAAAAAAAGACGGTGTAAAGACCCAGAGGCCGCACAGAGCTTGATGTATTTGCAAAGCAGAAAGCAGGCCAGGCGGGCTAGAGCCTAATGGACAAGGGGCATGGTGGTGGAGTTGAGGTCATAGATGTTGGACCAGTGTAAGATCACATAGGTTCTTGTGGGCCACAGTGAGAGAGTGGAATTCCATTCTAAATACAGTGAAGAGCCATAAAGAGTGCTAAATTGAGGGATATACAAGATCACCCTGGCTGACAGGTGGAGAATGATTTGTAAAAGTGAAAGCAGGGAAACTTATACAGAGGAGACCATAGTAGTCCAGGCAAGAAGTAATGGTGACTTCAGTGGAGGCCTTAAAGAGGTATTTTGCTGATGGGTCAGATTGGATTTGCTGATGGTTGGGGTGCAGTGGGGAAGGGAAAAGAGAAATTAAGTGTGCCTGTTAGGGTTTGGGTTTGGGCAAGTGGAGAAATGGTAGTGCGGCACGGATGGGTAAAACTGGAGGTGGAACGGGTTGCATAGGAAGAGCCGACTGGAGAACTTCATTCTGGACACATTAAGTTTGAAATGAATGTTCCTCATTTGCCTTCTGTTAACACCTTCTTCAGATAATGCAGAGTGCAATACAAGTGATGAGGTTGTAGCTTTCACCATATGCATATAGTAATGTTGAAGCCTGACAGAGTTTCAAATAGATTGGGCAGTTTTGCTTTTGTGAGATTAAATCTCTTTAATCACCCATGCCTTAGGTTCAGTCATTCCTACAGATTATTCAACTAATCCACTACATGATTTTTCATTGTAAATGTAATGTGCAGAATTGCACACACAAAAAATTTAAGCAACTGTCGTACATGTAAGTCAAATTTGCCTACTAGTCACTCTTAGCCTGCTTCTGCTGAGCAGAAGCAACTAACATTTTTTTATCTACCCTTCCAGACCTGTTCCTAAGGACATGCAAACATACCTCTGTACGATTGTTTATTGCATTAGAGTATATTATTCTGCACATATTGTTCTTCTACTGTTTTGCAACTCATGGACAGCTTTCCATTTCATGGCATAGTATTCCATGATATGGATAGTCCATAATTCACCTCACCGGGCACTGCGTTAGGGAACATGTTTCAATCAAATTCATCATATTTGCTTCTTACTTATTTTACTCCCACAGGGGAACCTATGTCAAAGTTCAGAACATCCCTTATTGTTAGAATGCCCCTTTTTGTCACCTCCACATTACTGGCTTCAGTGGGAAAGCCAGTGTGGTTAAGTGAAAGGATTTTGGGCTTCAAAGAAATAAAGAGAGAAAGCTAGAGTCAAATTCTTGTTCTATACTTTATACTCCCTTTATGATCTCAAGCACATAAAATCAGATTAAATAATATCAACCGTATCTTGTGGTTATGAGAATTAAATGAGATAATGCATATAAACAGCCTGGCACAAGGTAAGCATTCCTCAAATGTTAATTCTTTTTCCTTAGGATCCAGACACACCATGAAAGGGGTTTCAAGTTACAAGTAAATACTGGAGTGCTTATCTCAGTAACTTTAACTGGACAAAGTCATAAAACAAATGGAAAAGTGTACTCTTTAATGCTATGCAATACCTAGTCTCAGAGATCTTGAGAAATATCCATTACTCAGTCTCAATTATTCCTTTTTTTTCCAACTGAAAGAACAGCTATAAAATGAAGAAACTGAGAATCAGCTAAATCCAACTCTGAAAAAAACACACACAGATGAGAATCTATCCAATTAAAAACCTTCAAAGGAAGAGAATCTTCCACCTTCATGCCAACAATCCCAGTATTAACAATTAGTGCCTGATCATGTTTCTTATATCTAAATTAATTTCCTAATTTTGTTAGAACTTTCAGTTGAGATGGAAATAGATGTTTTTAACTAAGATTTAAGATCAGATGATTATGTCACCTTCACAGCATTCACATGATAAGATTTTTCATTACAGATGGAGAAAAAAGTGTTATTTGCTAGCCACCCGCCTTTCTTGAGTGGTGTGACCATATTCCACCCTGCAATGATTTATAAACGGGGTTTAATTATGCAGAAGTGTGTGCACATGATTATATCTTGTTAAGCATTTCTTGTTAAGTTTTTGATAAACAGCCAATCGTGGCATGTCATCAAAGCTTGAGAAGGCTAAATAAGAAGATTGTTTAACGAGAATTTAAATGTATTCATCTTTGAAAGAATCATTAGAATGTTTTCCTTAGTCTTGATGCATTTGGTAGTTCTTCAGAAAATCTACCATCAACACTTGTATGCAGTGTTTATTCCAAATTGCTGCAAATATATATATATTTTGAAGTTTGTTTAGTAAGGGTCAGGGAATGTAATGAAGTGCCAAAAATTCCACTTGACCTGCGTTGTACTCTATAGCCAACAGAATAGAAGTCCATTTTTGCAAAGCTCTGAGTTAAACATTCCCTTGAAAGCAGAGCAACTACCAGCTGAGAAAGCTTAATACAGCACAGTTGGGCTAGAAGGTGGATGCAAGTGCTGTCCACAAAAGCCAGAATTTTTAAAGGACTGTGATTATATTAAGCATAAGATTACACAATAGCTGCACAGACTGAATAGTCTCAGAGTCTAGAGTCCTCATTCTCGATCAAACTCAAGGTGAAGTATGTGCTTCTGCTGTGATAGATTGAGACCAGGAATTCAGAATACACTATCATCTCAAAATGCCATCAGCCAGAAACCTTTATTAATAGGCACTTTCACCAATTGACATTACAGTGATAAGGACTGGAAGGTCCTGTGACAGCTCTGAATCATCATATAAATGGCAAGTTCTATCTCTGTTAAAATATAAGTGTCGAATGCATGTTCCTTCAGCCTGCTTCTTTGGACAGGCAGGCAGGCAGGCAAAGTGAAGATGAAGTTAATGGGAAGGAAGACCTAGAAAGATAAGGGTTGCTTGCTGATGGGTAGTGGTTGGAGGTTGAGAGCCAGGCAAAGAGGTTATATAAGAAATAGAGGACCATTGAGACTTTATCTGCTGGACATTTGCATGATGTGCTCTGTGTTTATGAAAGAGTAGTCTGACAATAGAGTGCAGGGTGAATGAGATAGAAGGAGAAAAAAGACCTAAGAGGTCACATGGGAGTTGTAGTTGGTTTGGAGTGATGAACATAAAATGGAAAGCAATGGTCCAAATCCTGAGACTTTTCAAAGGAAAATTCCATACAATTTTTATTTCTCTCATTTCTTTATCCCCCTTATCCAGTCAGCCATGGGAATAAGTCTGCGGTTTCAGTGCTGAGTAATAGTAAAAATAGTTCCTCTGGTAGCAAGTTAAAAAGCAAAAGGAGGCAGTGTTTAGAAGGGTGTACTTTTTTCTCTGTTTTGAAATGCAGACAGGGGAAAGAGGAAGATGAAGATGAGGGTATAGAAGACTAATGAAATAAAATAAACCCCATTTTTTCAGGTGTGAATTGAATCAAGCCCTCTAGATCTGCTGGTGGGGATGTTCCAACCAGCATGGTATGAAGCCATATATGTAATATAGCTCAAGAATGAAAACCTTTCCAAGCTTCATGCCTTTTGAGCCAATCATCTTAATTGCTGGGACCCTATCCTAAGTAATGCTGGGGGATGAGGGCAGTTTATGCAGATAAAATTTTACTATTTTCACTGGTGGAAACTTGGAAACAACCTAAGTGTTCAGTGATAGGGGAAGGTTATATAGAAAATGGTACATCATATCAGCTTCATAAAATGTGGTTCACAGCTAATTGTTTTCTTAATTAGGGAAATGCTTGTATTAAGTTAAATAAAGTCAGGGATACAATATTTTATATATTTAAGGAGAGTATAAGTATAAATATGTGGGAAAGTTGTGCATCTAGAAAAGACTGTAAAGCTATTTGCTGAGATGTTAATATTTCTTTCTTAGAGTTGTTGAACAATGAAAGTTTTTTTTTTCTTTGTGTGTTTCTTTTTCTCTCCTAACAATGGGATAGAAAGAGACATTGAGATTAAGAGAACCAGTAAAGAGAATAGACTTTGGAGTTAAGCAGAATTGAATGTGAGCCTTGGCCCTGCCACTTACTGGGCATGTAACTTAGAACTGACCTAACTCTAAGCTTCCTTCCCATCTGCAAAACAGGGATCATAATACAACCTATTTCTGTGGTGAGGAGTAAAGGAATAATCCTTTTAAAGAGTCTAGCACAGTACCTGGCACATAGCTGGTTCTAGTTAAGCATAAGACATCAACATGTATTATTTTTATAGTGAGAGAAATATAAAATTATTTCTAATGAAATAAATATAGGAAGAATTGCAGAGACTGGGTTGCCAAATTTCCTGGCTTCCAGAAAATTCTTTACCCCACCACAGAATCTTTTGCCAAAACCTGAGTTTCTATACTGGCCTGACTCGGCCAGTTTCCCCTAGTCCCAGTGAGGCTGTTTTCACATGTTTGACAAACCATGTGACACCTCCATGTGTTGCCCAGTCCCTATGTGAATTCCCCTGCCCAATTCTGTACTGTCACCAACTCTCCATCAACCTGATCTGAATCTTGTCCCTTGTTCTCAAATCCAACTATTTTCACCTTCAAAGTTGTAGCTTGCTGATAAGAAAGTCTGGTCCACTTGACTTCTAGGCAGGCATGGGAACACTGGAGAAGGACACAGGTCCTGCTCTGCTTCCTGTCCAGAGCCTCTCATCACAGCAGTTTCCTAGGGACAGTTCTCTTCTTGTCTAACTTATCAGAATGGTTCTCACAGTGAGAATTTCCTACCAGGCAGAACAGCACACTGGCCACGTGGAAGCCTGGTAAGTGAGATAATTTGGAGCTGGTAGGACCTTACCCTATGCCTCAAATCCCTAGTGTAAACACTCCTAGAATTTTATCAGCTACATATCCACCTAGAATGGACACTGACCTTTTCAAGTTCTAGAATTCCTGTTGCCGTTCCTATAAGTAAGCTGTCCTAGCTATTGCTGAAGTCTTTTCTCACATTTTTATTTCCAGGATAAAAGTAATACATGAGAATTACAGAAAACTTAGAAGATAAATACAAAAATATTTTTCCCCCAGCTAAATTGAACTTGTTATCCAGATTTACTTTGTGGCATGCATTTTGGAAGCCAAAACAATCTCAAATGTTTGATGGTGGGTGGGGGGAGGATATAAAAGAACATTCAATCCCCACGTAGGTATATATTGTCTGGAGAAAGTCAAAATGTCTTAGAAATGGGTGGCTTTTAGAGGTGACATAAAATAATGTCATTCATTGATTTTCAAAAATAGCCTTGGAAGAATATATTTGCTGCAGATTTTAGATGCAAATAAACATTCTTATAGGAGACTTGCACTTTGTAAAATAGGCTGGAAGGAGAGCATTGACTCTAAGAAAATCGTCCAGCTGTTCATAGAATTCCAAGGTGAATAGACAAGTCTCATGGAAGCATGCCAGTTGAATGCCTCATTGAAAGGCGAAACTGTTGAGCTGTGGCTATTTTGTGAGAGTAAACTGATATTTAAAGCTTCTCTGTGGTCTTCATGGATGTTAAATAAATACTCTACAAAAGCATGTCAGAGGCAACTCAAATGATGATGACTTAGAAATATAGGGGTTGTGTGAGGAAACAATGGTGAGGAAATAATTCATCCACTCTGTCTTTAAAATGGCATTGTGAGCATTTCTGATATTTTGTGGTGGTGTGGGGGGTGGTGAGACATGGCCAGAGATGGACTGGAAAGCCCATGAGCCCTCACCCTTCTCTTTGGTCAAGAGCAATGGCTGGTGAGGCTCTGCCTCCCGTCAGGCCTCTGAAGGTTCAGCTCTGGGGTGCTTTGGAGCAGGCTGTGTTTTTCTGTGCTGCCTTCTGGCATTCCACCCTTTTTCTGTACACTTTGGTCTCTCACCCAGCCACAATCCCTGATATCCAATGACTTGCAGGCCATGGGTGTTTTTACTGGAAAATAAAGAACCTTAGCAAATTGTTATTTTCCCTTTTTCTCTTTCTTTTTTTTTTTTTTTCCCTGAGAAACAGGGGCTGCAAGTTGTTTGAAATAAGCCAGAAGCCTAATAGCTCCTTTGCTTGTGTATTTGAAATGGCACCCTAATCACTTTGAAGAGCTAATGTACTTCCTATGGGCCTGAAATTTCTCAACTGGACTCCCGTGGCAGAATTTGGCCTGTAGTTAAGAAAATTAATTACTCTGATAGTGAGGATGAAGCAATAGTTCCCAACTCCCTGTAGTAATCATTAAAATGTCATCTACTTAGGAGACATCTTGGCATGGGATTTATAAGGTTTGTGAGCTGGGGACTAAGTTCAATGATCTTTCCAGTGGTGGATCCTTGTTCTAGAGGAAGGCTTTGGGAGATAAGGTTTTTAAGATGGGAGTGAAATTACTTTAGATCTTTTGATTTAACATTTGAATGTTAACAGTTAACCACTGAATAATAAAAAATAAAACAAAACTTAAAATGGCTACTGACCATTTATCACTGTCTTCTCTATTGTTAGTGGTGGCTTACCTTATGGGGGTATTTCCCCCATAAGAGGTACATTTTTCAATTTGCCTCACCCTTCTCCACTGTGAATCTTGGCCTTTCTCCTAATGGAAAGAACCAGGGATTTGGAATCAGAAGACATAGGCTCAAGTCCCAACCTCAGCCCTTAGAAACTGCACAACATTAGGAAAACCTTTAATGCCTCTAACCCTCCCTTTTGCTTATATATGAAATGGGTCAAATAAATTCACACTTGTGAAAATATTTGTTAACTGTGAAGTCCTATCCACCCATTCCTTTAGGAAGTCTTAAATGAGTGCCTACGGTACTCCAGGCACTGGACCAGATCAGAGGTTGGCAACCTATGGCCATGGGCCACATCCAGCCTGCTGCCTACTTTTATCAACAAAGTTTTATTGGGAAACACACATGCACACCTATATGTTTATGTATTGCCAATGGCTGCTTTCATGCTACAGTGGCAAGAATTAAATAGCTGTAACAAGTTGTACAAGGCCAAAAATATTTACTATCCAGCCCTTTACAGAAACAGTTTACTGACCTTTCACCTAGATACCAGAGGCATAAAAAAGATTCCTACCTTCACTTATCCTACAGTTTCCCAGGGTAGATAAATTAATAAACAATTATAATAAATGTGGTGCGATATCACAAGACATTATGAGAGCACCAAGCAGGAGCTGAAATTTAGCCTAGAGAAACCGAAGAATGCCTCCCAGAGGAGAAGACATGGCTATCTTTAAGGAGGTCAGTTTGGCAGACAAAGGCCTGCTACAGGCAGAGAGAAGACTCTGTATAAAGAGGCAGGAAGAAGGAGAACTACAGTGTGGTAAAGACGTGCTGACTGCTCTGGAATGCTGAATTAGGAAACATGAAATAAGTGACAGGACATAAGCCTGGAATGTAGTAAACTAGAGCTAAATTGTGATGAACATCATGTGCTTTGCTTAAGGAGTTTGAAATTCATTCTGTAGATGTTAGGTAAATCACTGAAGGGTCTGAAGCAGGCAGATGAGGTGATGTGATTTGTGTTTATAAGGAGGGCAATGCTAGAGGTAGTGGAACCAGTTAAGAGGCTGGTATAATGTCTAAGTCAGAGATCCTGTAGTAAGGGAGTGTGGGGTGGGGGAAAGGAATGGATACAAGAGGCATGGAGGAGGTCGATTGAATAGAACACGCTCACTGAGTGCATGTAAGAGGTTAAGAGGAAGGAAGCTTCCAAGATGGCACCCAGGTTTTGAACTAGCTGAATGGTGATACCCTTAACTCAAACAGAGCAAAAGGAGAAAACTGGAGACATAAAAGAAGTTGAAATTTTCTGGACATGATGTGATTTGGTCATTGTTTATATTCCATTAGAGAATAAGAAACATATGTTGGGAATGCAGGAAAGTTGATTGGAATCTAGGTATGAATTTGGGAGTCATCAGTTTACAGATGGCCTTGGGGTAAGGTCATGAATAAACCCAAGGGAAGGTGTGAACCTAGAAGAGAGTTGAGGGCTTCCCTGGTGGCGCAGTGGTTAAAAGTCCGCCCGCCGATGCAGGAGACAGGGGTCGTGCCCTGGTCCGGGAAGATCCCACGTGCCGCTGAGCGACTGGGCCCGTGAGCCATGGCCGCTGGGCCTGTGCATCCGGTGTGCTCCGCAACGGGAGAGGCCACAACAGTGAGAGGCCCGTGTACTGAAAAAAAAAAAAAGAAAAAGAAGAGAGTTGAGGACACCCCATTGAAGAAGTGGCCAGAGGAAGGTATACTGGGAAAGGGGTCTGAGACTAGCATGCCTGGTAATAGAAAACATGGTGAGAGCAGAGGTATTATATTTTGTGGTTAAAACTATTGCTTCCACAAGACCTAGAAAATTCTTATGGTAATGGGACATTGAGCAGAATTTCTAGTGATGTTGATCTCCTATTCTAACATTCATCCTTTGGCTCTTGAAAAGCCATAGGAATGAATATATAGTAATCCAGAAGAAAAAAATTTGTTCTTTAGTATAGTCAGGTCCTGGAAACATTGATAAAGTTGGAAATTATGACCTGGTCCCTTCTACCATTAGTGCTTGGGCTCCAGGAGGGCAGGAATTTGTATCATTTTGATTCTTGCTATATCCCCAGAGCCTACTACAGTGTTCCACATGTTATAGATACTCAATGATCTTTGCTGAACAAATGGAGTCACATGAATTCATTGAAGAGAAGATGAACATCTAATAGCCATTGGTGGTTCCAATTAAGATCAACTTCTTAAGCTTGTAATCTTGGAAACTTGGTATACTTCAGACTAGCACTAGGGAATATTCCATTTTGAGGTTATTGTTAAGTAAATTGTTTTTCTCAAGTTTCTCTCTCCTCACCTGATATTTATCTTTTCATGGTGATGAAGAGAAGAGCAGTTTTAATTGTAAAAGAGGCAATATTACCACTAAGACTGCAAGTTAGGAGGCCTGGAGTATAATGATGAATGGGAGCTAAGGGAAGCTGACCTTGCTGAGTGAGTCTTGGGAATCTGTGACCACACACCAGTGTTGGAGCCCTTTAGTTCAATTAGTGCAGCCCAGGGTGGGATTGCCAGTTCTTCTGATTTCTTGATCATCTTGGATTTGTAACAAATCTTGGAATTTCAAAACTTAGTTCTGTACCTTCTGTGAGTACTCTTACTACTAAATTAAAGAATCTCTATCACTCCTGTCTCCTATCATATCAGCCAAGCTCCCTGTCCATCTTTTGTTCCAGATTCAATATTGACTTCCTACTACCTTGAATTATTTAGCATCAGGTCAAGGAAAAAAGTTATGATTACAAAAACTTGACCTGTGCTATTAAGTGTATAAAGAAATTTGGTTCTCCTGTTTTATGGAGCAGAGACACATAACTTCAAACTGGAAGGGGGAAAAAAATCAACCAGACCTCAGGTCACCTGATTTCCAGTCCACTAGACCACACTCTGCTTCCTTGCCAACACCAATACTTGATTGTTTCCAGGGAAGAAAGAGGGAGAATGACAGGCCAACTGTGAGAGAGGCACAGGGCCATCACTTGAATAACTTTTTAAATTGAACATCAGCTATAATCCCAGTCTTTTAAATAAAATAACCTAATTAGTTAGTATAGTGACATATTTAAATAAGGGGTTTCTTGATGTCCTTCTATCTCTGTCTCTCTGTCTCTCTCTCTCCCTCTAACGCCTTGCTTTCTACCTAAAAAGCACTGGGAAAAGTTTTATTTTTAGGGGTCCTTTTTTTTTTTTTTTTTTTTTTTTGCGGTACACGGGCCTCTCACTGTTGTGGCCTCTCCTGTTGCGGAGCACAGGCTCCGGACACGCAGGCTCAGCAGCCATGGCTCACAGGCCCAGCTGCTCTGCGGCATGTGGGATCTTCCCGGACCGGGGCACGAACCCGTGTCCCCTGCATAGGCAGGCGGACTCTCAACCACTGTGCCACCAGGGAAGCCCCAGGGGTCCTTTTTAAAAACAAGTTCCATGACCATATTTATTAGTGCTTCTGTGTGTGTGTGTAGAAAGAACACATTTTTTAAAAGGCAGTGATGGTGCTGTCTTTTACCACCTTCTTTTTCCTCCTTAAATGGAAAGCACTGAACCCAGATGCCCAACCATGGAAGATATTCTTCCAGAAGCGGCATCTGGCTTCCTGGCAAGCCCTTCAGGCGAGTTGTTTGGGGAGCTTTGCAGTTGTCTCTTGGTCTGTCACGTGTATCAGATACCGTGGCCCCTCTGGCTGGCATGTCCAGACAGCTGCCAATTCCTTTCGGTTCACCTTTAATTCTGAGAACTAGTTCCCTCATTTTCATTTCTTATTGGACTTATTTTTCTCCCCACTGTCCATAAGAATTCCAGGACAAGACTAATTTCTCACTGCTGTCTGCCTGTCAACTTCCTCTCCAGGCCTCTGTCTTTTGAACCTGAGTGAAATCCTCCGTCATTTAGCCCTACATTAAAATAGGTTACTTTTAATAGTGTTTCTTAGCCACTCCTTGTCAGCGTAGCTCCTTGTAATCTGCGGGGTTGTTCCCTGAAAAGAAAACAAAACATTCCATCGGAGTAATTTATTCTGGTCTGTACACAAGATATGAAAGTATTCCTGGCATTTGTGTATTACTTAGTTAAATCATATTGGCTCCCTGCATCCTCGTCACACCATGAACAAAAGAGCATCTCAGGACTGGAAAAGAGGAGGCCACACGGCAGCATTTACAAATAGCTCCTGCTTCAGGACACCAGAATTTTTCAAGTAGCTTTCTTTTTTTTTTTCTTTTACCTGTTAATGTAAATATATTGTTTTACTTGTGAAGGATTCTGTGGGGTTTTTTACGGATAATTGTTAAGAACACAGAATCCGATGGTAGCCCACGCACAAGGAAGCCGTGACAAGGTGCTGACAGGTCCGGCTGCAGCACCCAGAACGCAGAGGAGAAAGAAGAAATTAGAGCTGCAGGGCGATATCCAGGAATAGTTTGCATGGGGTAGCTGCACATTTCCACGTTGCTGGGGGGTTTTGCCTCATGCAGGAAAAAGTGCGGATTGTATATGAGATTTCAGATACCAAGACTGTATTGGCTGAGCTGAGAAAAGACTGGGCTTTAGTAATGGACAGAAGGAAATCTCAGCCATAAGTAATACTTAGTCTGTGGCCAGTGGCAGACTCAACCCACACTTGACTTTGAAGAGGTACTCAGCTAAAACCACGGGCTTACCTGGAATGAGAGCCTCTGGGGGACAAGGAAATGAATTTAGGGGCTGTTTGGATCAGGACATTGGGAAAATCTTTGAAATCATCTACTAAACAGTAGAGCTCGAATTGAAGATTAGGATTTTTAAACCTTTTTAAATCTCTGCCTCAGTGACATTTTCTAGTCTATAATTTCTCCTCAGGTTAATTTGTTAATGTGAACAAAGGAAGTTGGAAATACATTCAGAACTTAGAAGCTTTATACTAAATATTGCCCTTTGTACAGAGATTACTTTTTATCACTTCTAGTAGTTTCTTCTCCTCTGTGTCATACATTCTTTTGTCAGACTCTTTTGCTGACATTTTCCCCTTTCTTTTTTCTGCCTTTTCTCCCAATATCATCCTCCTCCTCAAATTCTTCCTCCTGCCCCTCACTCTGAGAGCTCTTTTCACCTTCAAAGCATTGCCAAATACGTCATCCATCTCCCCATTTATTCTTTATACAAATAACAGATGAAGTGCCTCTCACGTGATAGACGCTGAGCTGGAAATAAGGATAATTTTACCAGGAAAACAATCAGTTCCTAGCATCTGGGAACTGTATTCAGTTATGTTATCAATCTCTCTGCCCTTATCTGGGAATGTTCACTTCCCTCAGTCTGACTTTCACTCCCAACTTTCTGGTTCTAGCCCTGCCCCTCCTCTGCTTCCAGGGATATGCAAGCCAGCCTATCTGTTATAGGCGTTCGGTTAGTCCATTGATGAGATTCAGGAAGCCCCTGATCTTCTTTTCTTTCCTACTTTCAGAGAGACAAGTAGAACACTTTGGGGCAGGGCCATAGCGAGGAGTAGACAAGACATGGGTGCTGGCACCTGGAGAACTAGAAGCATTTTCTTTCCTACCCTCCATGAACTGCCAGTCAACATATACCTCTTAATAAATATTTTTCCCTTTGTCAGTGAGTTCACTCATTCATTCATTCATGAATTCATTTAGTGCATAGTGTTTGGGCTATGAAAAGATAAAAGAAATTACCCCTGCTCTAAAGGAATTTTTATCTAATTAATTTGTGTCTCTGAGCTTAGACATCAAAACAGGATAAATGTCCTCACATAGTGAAAAGACATGCAGAGTGTGATACTTTACACATGCAAAGTGTGATACTTTACCTAAATCTGGGTTCTTTTTCCCCATCTGAACACTTTTTGAGCAATCATTTTACAGCCCAGAAAAATTCCACCCTCAAATGCATCTCCTCTTTGCTTAGAGCACAACTCTGTCCCCTTGGCTCCCTGCTCACCCACCTTTTTTCCACTTCCTTTCATTTCCGGCTGCCATTCCAGAGCTGCAAGTGCTCCCTTGGTACTGACCTTTGATTCATCAGAAAGGGACTCCGTTCACTCTCCCGGGGCCACATTTCCTGTTTAGGGTCAAACATCCCCCACAGAGATAGTGAGGTATTTTATGGCTGGTTTACATGTCCAGCTGTATTTTTCTAACTAGTGGGAAAGGAGAAATAAAATGCACGCCCCATTCTCTTTGACCTCCCTCTCCATTCATATCACACTGAAAGTACCCAATTCCTAGGGTGCCAGGCTCTTAAAGTAATTCATACTTCCCTGGCAGTCACAGGCATTTACCTTTCATCTTGGCAGAGGAAGGCCTGTTTTATCCACCCCTCATCACATTCTTGCCATTCTGTGCTTGAGTTTCCCCTCCAACACCCTGCAATAGTCTAGGTAGGCTAAGAAGTAGGTAGCTAGATAGAGAAAGTAAAGAAAGGTTCACTGTCATATTCTAGTAATTTCTGATCCCAGAGCACTTTTATCCAAGAAATGGTGATATAGAAGAACACAGGCATGAGGTTGTGTGGGCTGGTGGCCATGGAGATAGCGGGACTGGGGAGGGAGATAGCCAGAGAGAGACGTTTTGTTCATCACGAATGCAGCCACCTGAAAAACACCAGCTAATTAGCAGTCTGTAGCCACACAACACAGCAGTTTAGTACAAGAAGTGAACAATACTTTACTTAATTGAAACTACAGAGCAGACTCAGGTAGGCTGAATGCAATTATGCAGATTGGAAGTCAGCCAGGATACACTGAGGTTAACAACCCCTTCTCTCACAAAAAGCACCGCGGGAACATCAGTGACCACAGATGGTGAAAGCTGTCATCCTGGGGCCCATCCAAAAGGCCTCACCTCTCACAACCTAGGCTCCATCAGAAGGGCTTAATGGTATCAACTAACTGGCTGGAAGAAAGAGTGCCCTCTGTCTGTACAGGTGTGCCTGTGCCTTGTGCTGTGTGACTAATTCAGCCTTCTCAGGAAACAAGGTTTGAAGAGGTAGAGTGGAGGGGGATTTAAATGGTGGAGGACATCCAGGGGGGTCCAGTGGTGGACAATGGGAACTGTGAGAGCTCTTGAACCTGCTAGTCTTGCGGCCAACACGATGGCTGCCTAACCGTTGCAGAAAGTTCTAGCTCAGGATTTCTCAAACTTTAAGGTGCTTATCAATTAAATCACCTAGAGATCCTGTTAAAAATGTAGATTCTGATTCAAGAGGTCTGGAATGGGGCCTGAGATTCTGCATTGAGAACAAGCTCCCAGGTGCTGCTGTCCGGGAACCAAACTTTTAGAAGTCATTTCTTGCAGGGAAGAGGACAGAGGCTGGACAAAGAGAAAGAGGACTTTAAAATGAGACATAACACCCAGAATCATCAGGCTCACTTTCATTTGTCCTAGGAACTAAAGGAGGCAGAAACTTGGAGAGTTCAAAATAGTAACGAATCCAATCCACTCCTAAAACTCACTCCTAAAATGGCTTCTACCATTAGAGGATGGGGAGAGGCACAGAATTTGGCCCCTGAACATGTTTCATGAATGAGATGCCCACTCTGAACAGTGTAGCATTTCCCACTCACTGGTTGGTGCTGTAGCAGAGACACACCAGCCAGCAGTGGTCTGGGATGACCTCCCAAGAACGAAAACTGTCTGTCTTTCAAGGTGAGTCAAGAGAAGACAAGATGGCAGAATGCAGACCCTCAAAGCTTGACCAATGGACAGTGAAGGGAGTAATAATCTTCCTGCAAAGCCTTGTAAAATAAAATCAGAGTTGCTGAAAAACATCAGAGAATGGGCCATTTTAAGCTTATATTATGCAAACTTAGTTTATTGCTGTATGCTGTGGAGGCTTCCATGCTAAAGTCTGCATGTACTACTAAAGACTTAATTGTTGGGTGGATTATTGATTACATTCTTTATCTAGTTATTTCCCAAGTGCTTTTTATACTAATATCTACATATTTTGTGACTTCTTAATGATAGAATTCACTTTAGATGTATGGAAATACACACACACAAACACACAAACACACACATGCTTAAAAGCAAGACCCAATTAATGAAAGCAGTATGGGTTCCTACATTTAGACA
Organism: Mesoplodon mirus; assembly: GCF_964341445.2. Taxonomy (NCBI): domain Eukaryota; kingdom Metazoa; phylum Chordata; class Mammalia; order Artiodactyla; family Ziphiidae; genus Mesoplodon; species Mesoplodon mirus. Next base: position 60,792,339 of record NC_138984.1, read on the forward strand.
TGCTGTAAACACGCTTTAAACTAGATAAGGCTGGAGTTTAGATATACATTTATCCTAATATGTAGCTCATCAGTATAGCTACAAAACTTTTATTACTTGCCATCATTCAAAATATATCATTTGAAATGTTCAGCTATCTAAAGCCAGCACAGGAAAGCACACACACACACACACACACACACGAAACAGAAGAATATAAGCATCAATCAGTGAATCAACAGTAGCTATGGAGTGCCTACTCTGTGTTCCATACCACACTGGGGAGGGTTGGGAAGACAAAAGAAGTATAAAGTTCTGCCATTGCAGAGATACTTATCTAAAAGGGAACAAAGCACTTAGGAAAAAGAGTAGAGAATAATTAACTGTTAAACAGTATGTATGGGAAGAAGTAGACTAAAATAGTTAAGTCTGCAATGAAAAGTGGACCTTAAGTTAGGCTTTGAAACACAAGTAGGATTTGGCAAGAAATGAGATGTTCTGTGGGTCCACTTGAGAAAAGCCAAAGGAAGCCAGGATGTGACAGGGAGCAAAGGAGGAGGAGGGACCTGAGTGCAGGGAGAGACCAGGTCATGGGTAGGGCCTGGCAGGAAAGTCGGAATCTGAAGTCTTAGATAATAGGGGCCCAGGCAGGTTATTGAGCAGTTGAAGAATAGAAGTTTTGCTTTTGTTTCTGTTTTAAGTATCTCAATTCATTGAAGGATCAAATGTGAAATGGATTTGGGGAGGGATGCTTGGAGTAAGTAAGGCTGAGGAGCAGTTTAGTCCTGTGTTGGCTGAGCTCAGTGGGAAGAGGGGAATTTCTAGAGAAACTTTAAAGTCAGTCAATAGTATTTGCTGATAGGTGTGATATGATGGATAAATGACTGGAAAGAGTTTGAGACAATGCCAGGATGCCCAATTTGTAGACAAAAAAGAGTGGAGATGTCACTTATAGAAACTGGGTTATTGATGGACTTTAAGAACCAAGGATGTGACAGGCACTGTTCTAGGAGCTTAGCATCATCAGTAAACTTTACAGAAGTCACCTTTGCCCTCACAGAATTTACATAATAAATGTAATACACATAATATAAATAAATCAAACAAATAAACATAATAAGCAAGGAATGCTATAGCATATTAGAAGATAATGGCTGCTAAGGAACTAGTAAAAATGGGGCAGTGTGAGGAGGGTCAAGGGTGCTGCCAGGGTCCTGAGTCCAGTGGTTTGCAGTCATTGGGGAAGAACTCATTACAAAGGGGAGATTTGAGAAAAGACCTGAGGGAGGGGACGGAGTTAGTGAGGCAGATTTGCCTGGAGTCGAAGCATTCCAGAGATGTGTAGAGAACATCGAGCATCTTGGTGTCTTCAAGCTACAGCAAAGCAAGGAGGCCAGTGTGGCTTGAGCAGAGGGAGGGTGGGGAGAGGAGGAGGAGAGGAGTCACCTAGTTGACAAGGCCACATCACACAGGGCCTTCCGAGACCATTATAAGGACCTGGTCTAGACACTATCAAACTCTTAGAGGAAAACAGAGGCAGAACACTCTATGACATACATCACAGCAAGATCCTTTTGGACCCGCCTTCTAGAGAAATGGAAATAAAGACAGAAGTAAACAAATGGGACCTAATGAAACTTAGAAGCTTTTGCACAGCAAAGGAAACCATAAACAAGACAAACAGACAACCCTCAGAATGGGAGAAAATATTTGCAGACGAAGCAACTGACAAAGGATTAATCTCCAAAATTTACAAACAGCTCATGCAGCTCAATATCAAAAAAACAAACAACCCAATCCAAAAATGGGCAGAAGACCTAAATAGACATTTCTCCAAAGAAGATACACAGACTGCCAACAAATACATGAAAGGATGCTCAACATCACTAATCATTAGAGAAATGCAAATCAAAACTACAATTGCAACTAGAAATGCAAATCAAAACTACAATTCTCACAGCAGTCAGAATGGCCATCATCAAAATATCTACAATCAATAAATGCTGGAGAGGGTGTGGAGAGAAGGGACCCCTCTTGCACTGTTGATGGGAATGTAAATTGATACAGCTACTATGGAGAACAGAATGGAGGTTCCTTAAAAAACCAGAAATAGAACTACCATATGACCCAGCAATCCCACTACTGGGCATATACCCTGAGAAAACCATAATTCAATAAGAGTCATGTACCACAATGTTCACTGCAGCACTATTACAATAGCCAGGACATGGAAGCAACCTAAGTGTCCATCGACAGATGAATGGATAAAGATGTGGCACATATATACAATAGAATATTACTCAGCCATAAAAAGAAACAAAATTGAGTTATTTGTAGTGAGGTGGATGGACCTAGGGTCTGACATACAGAGTGAAGTAAGTCAGAAAGAGAAAAACAAATACCATATGCTAACACATATTTATGGAATCTAAAAAAAAAAAAAATGGTTCTGAAGAACCTAGGGGCAGGACAGGAATAAAGACCCAGATGTACAGAATGGACTTAAGGATATGGGGAGAGGGAAGGGTAAGCTGGGACGAAGTGAGAGAGTGGCATGGACATATATACACTACCAAATGTAAAACAGATAGCTAGTGGGAAGAAGCTGCATAGCACAGGGAGATCAGCTCGGTGCTTTGTGACCACCTAGAGGGGTGGGATAGGGAGGGTGGGAGGGAGGGAGACACAAGAGGGAGGGGATATGGGGATATATGTATGCATACAGCTGATTCACTTTGTTATACAGCAGGAACTAACACAACATTGTAAAGCAATTATACTCCAATAAAGATGTTAAAAATAAAAAAATAAGGACCTGGTCTTAGCTCTCAGTTAAAAGAAAGGGGGAGCCAGTTGTAGAGTTTGGAGCAGGACTGACATGAACTGATTTCAGTTTTAAAAGAATCACTGGGTTGAGAATACATTCTAGGAGAACAAGAAAACCAGCTGGAAAACTAACTTATCCAGTTACCAATCTAATTAGAAAGAGTTATTTGTGGGTGGAAAGTTCTTCATGCATTTGCCTCTGATAGGTTGAAGGAATCTAAAAAACTGGATTCCAGCCCCGTGCTTGGGTATAAGTTTCCCAAATAACTTTAGGCCTGTTGCTTCACTTCTCAGCTGCTGCTTTATTGTCTTTAGCATGGGAATAATGCTTAACTTTATCTACCTTGTAGTGTGTGTTTGTGTGTGTGTGTTTGTGCACCCCCCAAATCTAAGGAGATAAAGTAAAAGCCAAGACTACATACTGTTATTAGAGTTTGACACAGTTGGAAATTCAAGCAGAGTCCAGACAAGACACTTGATCTTGTGCTGAGTCCAAGTGAGAGTGGAGATAGCACTGGATTCCGAATCAGAAAACCTGAGTTGGATCCTGAGTCACTGACTCCTTACCCCTATCGCCTTGGATAAAACAGCTTCCTCAGTTTCCTCTTCTGTGTTAGAGGAGATTACGATACTGATACCTCCAAGGACTTAATCCAGAGTTACAGGTGAATAAAAATCCGGTTATAAACTGTAAAGCACCAAAGAGATGAAGCCCCCCAAAGCTCCTATTGAAACTGTAGACAGCTCTACTCAGCCTGTTAAAAAATCTTAATTAGGGCTTCCCTGGTGGCTCAGTGGTTGAGAGTCCGCCTGCTGATGCAGGGTACACAGGTTCATGCCCTGGTCCAGGAAGATCCCACATGCCACGGAGCAGCTGGGCCCATGAGCCATGGCTGCTGAGCCTGCGCGTCCGGAGCCTGTGCTCTGCAATGGGAGAGGCCACAACAGTGAGAGGCCCGCGTACCGCAAAAAAAAATAAATAAATAAACCTTAATGAATCCTTCCATATAGGTAGTTGTTAATTTTAACTCCTTGAGGGCAGAAATCATTTCTTCCTTTAGTGCCCCACGTAACCAGCACAGGGTAGAGCAACAGGGGGTACTTAGCAAGTCATTTTAGCGAGTGGTAAGTAAAGGTATGATATTAAAGGAGGAAATGTAGATTTGGGAATCAGTTTTTTTTAGAGTAAATATTCCAAACCATGAGAGTGGATACATTCACCGAGAGAGTTCAGAGCCTGAAGAGGCAGGATGGAGCTAAACACCACATTGGGGACCAGCACAGTAAATTCACTAACCAGCAAATGGAAACAACATAGAAAGTAAACAGGTAATTCGGAATCATCAGCATGATAAAAACCTGAAGAGCATCATCAACTAGTATAACTTATTATAAATAACTTCCACCCAAAAAGGATCCAGGGCTTCCCTGGTGGCGCAGTGGTTGAGAGCCCGCCTGCCTATGCAGGGGACACGGGTTCGTGCCCCGGTCCGGGAGGATCCCACGTGCCGCGGAGCGGCTGGGCCCGAGAGCCATGGCCGCTGGGCCTGCGCATCCGGAGCCTGTGCTCCGCAGTGGGAGAGGCCGCAACAGTGAGAGGCCCGCGTACCGCAAAAAAAATACAAAAAAACCCAAAAAGGATCCTAACAAATTTCCATTAGCTGTCATTTCACCAGTCTGAAATCCGTAATGACCACCCACTTATCTAGTAATCATACTCCAGCACAGAGATAACTGAAGTTCCTTCACGATTCAATAGTTCTGTGTGAATTATCGAAGGACGATAATGCAGTGTCCGTTGTAATTTTAATATTAATTGTGTTGTTTGAGTCCTGCTAATCCACATATGATAATATAATGTAAGTGTTTTTTACCAGAGTATTTGCTTAATCAGAACCTTATACTCCCCAGGCCTTCTAAGTAAAGGAACTTTACTGGGAATGAAGGAAAGTGGCACATAAAACCATTTTCCTAGTCTGTTTGTTAAGTACATACTTAGCAAGCCATCTTGCAACATACCTAGCCAATAAATTACATCTCCTCTCTAGAGCCCTCTTTTTTGTGTCTTCTTAACTGACATTTTGGAATTCACCTGAAAACACCAACGATTTGCCAAGACAAAACTTGGCCTGTGGAGAAGACACCATATTCAACACCAATCTGGAGAAAACAGCATACTCAGTTCCTGTATTCACTATGATCGTAATATTTATTTTAATTATTGTCACAATTTGTGGATTATAACTTGGTCCTAAGAAAACTGGCCTCCAAGCAGTAAAGAGTTAAGACCAGAAAGTTCACCCCCTGGGCCCTTTGCTCAATCTCCTTATTTCAATCCCTCCTTCCCTGTGATACCACAAAATGAATAATGCCTTAGACATAGTTTTTGCAATGCTAATATTTGAACAGTAAAAGATACCTTAAGACCTTCATCAAGATTTTTTAAGGCCTCGTTTAATGTCAGTGTCAAGGTTCTGTGAGGAATAATTAATATAACAAAACAAGGTCTATGTGTCCATCGATTGCCAGGGGATTTATGCAGGTAACTCATTAATGCTGCAGGGGTTTCTGCATGTAAATCCCGAAGCCTTGATGGGGAAATGGGACCCAATGATTTTCCCCCTATAAAAAACACAAACAATGACAAGTATAAAAGCAGATAACCTGAATATCTATACAAACAGCTATATGGCTTGTAAAAGTTTTCCATTTACATCCTGTCACCTCTTCTTTTCACATGTATAAAAGATGGGACAATTATTTCAACAAACCGACCCATATAAATCAATGCAGTTTTGCTGTGGGAAGACAGGGTGTTTAAGGCATTTAATATTTCAGCATCACCAGATTATCACCAGGATCCATTTCACTTTGTGGTCAAGTGCATGATTAGCGCTGTGACAGGATATTGGCCATTTTCGTAGGAAGATCTGCAAATCCTAGTAAACAAATACCAGTTGGAAAAATTAAGAACAAGTCTGTGGACTGGAATGCACCCTACTTGTAATGGGAACAAAAAGCTGGCAATCAAATCTAAAGAAAAAAGCTAAATCACAGCAGAATGACCTACTTTAAGGCATTTGCCAAAGAGGCAGTGTTTTTAGACAGCTCTTCTGAAGTAGCGTCTTTCTGTCTGTGCCATCTGCAGATTTATTACTGCCTGAGAAAAACAACCAAAAAAAAAAAAAAGCTCTATTTGAATGATACTAGGAGCCTGGTCTATAGGAAAGATTCCAGTATTGTGGGCACCACACCCACACCTACTGATGTGGTCCAAGGTTTTGCTTTAGAGGCACCTAATTAAGAAACCCTGACTCATTTACATGGAGACGTTTGATCTAAATTACACTCCAAACCGCACCAAATTGGGAGCATCTGTGAATGTGAAATGTTTGTTCCCTGTGACGGCTAGAACAGGGCCAGCTCTGGACGGCACATGTTCAAGTGACGAAAAATATTTCACATGTAACGTACTTCTGAGACCCACTTTTCCACTAATAATTCATAGTGATGCTAACCAGTATCTGTACTTCCACAATTATTTCAGGCTGTGAAAAATTATGTCACTTTTTTTTTTCTACAGCTAGAAAGAGGTAGAAGACCACCTACTTTGTTTGTTGTCATTGATAAAAGGCCTTAAGTGCAGCCAATAGCAAAAAGGCAAAGCTGTATGGTGTAGAGGCTGGTCATCACATATATCTCTTAACTGGGGGGTCCCGAAATGCAGAACAGCAATCTAAAAGGATAAACCTCAAGGATGACCCCCTCTCATCACTGGCTTAACTTCTCTAGTTTTCCACTTGGCTTGCTGGCTCTCAGTAAAGGTTTGCTTCTCAACTCCTCTGAGGCTGTGTTTGTGCCCAGAAGACACAGCCCATAAAAGTGAGAATACTGATAGATTAAAAGTCACATTATATGCAATTAAAGGGCATTCAGATACAGTCCATGTCATTTCCATCCTGTAAAATGTCTAAGAAAGTTTAAAAAAATTTTTTTTAATGTTCTGCCATTGGATGCTAAGAATAGTACTTTGCACATAATACTCATGAAAGAGTGCTGTATATCAAACACAATCAACACTGTTTTATAGATGCAGTCAGCCCTGCACTCTGGCACCTGGTGAGCACTTTACCTTATTAGGCTATGTATCACCTATGTTTCAACTGGAGTCCAAGGAATAAGAAAGAAACTTTAAAAAAATTCCAGATTCTTTTGTCTAAGAAGATACTAATACACTGATCTGACGTACCGTTTTTATTGCAGTAGCTAGAATGAGATTTGAATATATTGATAGTTTCAGCAGCAGAACCCAGGGAGCCCAGTTAATAACTTATGCATGGATATATAGATATACTTCAGACAGAGGTAAGGTTTTCAGCTCTCATGTTGGTAATACTTAGAGGGATCGAATGAAAGGGGCTGTTCCCCCAGAGTCTTTGTTGTGGGCATGCATTGTGACAGTATGGAGCCAGAGTTCTTCTGGTTGTCTACACAGCCTGGATTCAATAAACTGTTATATATGCATATTATGACAATGTGGTCAAGGAAACCAGATTTTTCTACTCTACCTTCGAGTGCCTATAGAGCCTAAATCTGGTGTTTATTTTTCTTGTCCCCCTTCAATATGTTAACATATTCATAATTTAATACAGGTTATGTTCATTTTATAATTAAAGTTATGGACTTAGTTGAGAAAGCACTCAGACTATACTGTATGGAAAATATTTATCTTTTTCTATATCTGTCTGGTTCAGTGTGAATCCTAAACGTAGATAATCCCAGACTATCTTAGTTTGCTAAGGCTGCCATAACAAAATACCACAGACTAGGCTGCTTAAACAACAGAAATTTCTTTTCTCACAATTCTGGATGCTGGAAGTCTGAGATCAAGGTGTCAGCAGATTTGCCTTCTTCTGAGGCCTCTCTCCTTGGATGGCAGATGGCTGTCTTCTGATTGTGCCCTTTCATGGTCTTTCCTCTGTGTGTATGCATCCCTGACGTCTCTCTGTCCCAGTTTCTTCTACTTATAAAGACATCAGTCATATTGGATGAAGGCCCATCCCAACAGTCTCATTTCAACTTAATTACCAAAAGCCCTATCTCCAAATTCAGTCACATTACTGGCACATATGAATTGGGGTGTATGGGGGGCAGAGGGGAAGGCATATAATTCAGCCCATAACGTAGTCCAAGACAATATCCATATCCATGCTGCTGACATGCCCCTTGCCAAATGTGTATTTATTTGAGACCAAAACTAAAACTAAAGTTAATATTTTAAAATCTATGGTATGGGCTTCCCTGGTGGCACAGTGTTAAGAATCCACCTGCCAATGTAGGGGACACGGGTTCGAGCCCTGGTCCGGGAAGATCCCACATGTCGCGGAGCAACTAAGCCCGCGAGTCACAACTACTGAAGCCCTTGTGCCACAACTACTGAAGCCCGCATGCCTAGGGCCCGTGCTCCGCAACAACAGAAGCCACCGCAGTGAGAAGCCCGCGCACCGCAACGAAGAGTAACCCCTGCTCACCGCAACTAGAGAAACCCCACACACAGCAACGAAGACCCAACACAGCCAAAAATAAATATAAATATATTAAAAATAATAATAATAAATAAATAAAATCTGCGGTATTTTTCCAGTATGATTCTCATTCACTTCTTCCATCAGTAAGAAACAAGGATGACTTTCTAAGGTTTAGGAGAACGAGCAGCAGCGTGACTCTTCTTATACCTTCTTGTTAGACTGGAAGGAAGCAGTTACCGAGTACAGTAAGTGTTACCACAGTGCCTGCCTGAACTCCACCCCGCCTTCAGGGACCCCTGGTCTGGAGGCATAAGTGCCTCCGCCTCCATTACTTCCACCCTCCATTAGGAAGAGATAATGCAAGAGATATCACTTTCACAATAAAACATTGCACTTACACCACACCTTTCAACTCAGCATTTCCAAATGCTTTAAAAATCATTATTATTTTTATTATTTATTTGTGGAATCCCAGCAGTCTACTCGGCACTGGGAAGTGCAGTCAAAGCCACAGAGCTATGGTCTCAGTTACACAGCCTTAAACTGACGCTCAAGTTTCCCCCTTGATGTGCCAGTAAAAAATCTGAAGGTGGGTGTTCGTATGTGTGTATATATTTAGGAAAAAAAAGAGAGAGAGAAAGGAAACTTATCTGTTACCCTGCCACTTATATAGCTGAAGAAATTTAGAAACGAGCCGTTCAATAGCATTGCTCTAATAAACTAAGAACCACACCAAGAAAAAAGCAAGAAAGCAAACACATAGTTTTGGACCTAAAATTCAGAAAATGGAAATGAATTGCCCTAATCAAGGACAACTACAATAACACTTTTAAAGGGTTATTAAGCAATGCAGGAAATAGAAATCAATCATGCTCTGCATATTGTTCACTGGTCATTATTTCCTAGGTCAAATCTGCTTGACATTCAATTTAATACAGTCTTTCATCAAGTTGAAAGGCCCTGGAGAAACTTTCACTGGCCACCCACATTTTCCAACAGGGCTGTTGCCTGATCCACCTCGTTTTTGTTTTCTGACTTTTTATTGTTATTGCATAGTCTGCCTTCTCCTACTGAAACAACTCTTCTGCTTTACGTGCCTTCCAAGATGGTGAATATATGCTGTCCATTCCTGTAATGCTAGAACCTGGTCCAGTGGCTGGCACATAGTAGGTGCTCAATAAATGATTGTGAGATAAATGAACAACACATTTTCATAGCACTCTGCAAAGCAGTCTAAAAGTGTGTTTGACACATCCTGTTTCATCAATAAAGTTATAAGCTAAGACAGATCACAAGAAAGAAGAGATAGTCCAGACGCAGAGTAAAAAATTTAATGAAATAAGGATTTAGATTGCTTTAAATCAGAGTGACCAAATGCATTTGTAGAAAGTATATGTTGAAAGTTATCTTGACTAGTCTTGAATTTAGCCAGCAAAGGTTTTCTGAAATAAGTATGAGTTCAGGAATTTTTGTTATAATGGGAGGGAGAAGTCATAAACCGGGAAGTGTTCTAGAATGTGGGGTGGGGCCTCTGAGGAAGGCTGAAGGTAAAAATAGAGGTCAGTAATTGGATTTAAAATATCAGAAGAGGCAAGAGTCAGGGAGCTAGAGGAATGTCAGATTACTAGGAGTATTCTAATGAAAGGCTTTCCAAGAAAACAAACACCCCCAGGTATAGAGAACTTCTTTAAGGAGATTGTTGTACCATAAGAATGACATTAGTAACACAACTGGGGATACACTAAGGTAGGAATTCAGACAATAAGGGCTGCCACAATGTAGCCAAAGTGAGGAGAATGTTCCTTGGGTCCTCTGCTTGGCTGCTTGGTGGCAGCCACCACCCTCAGCAGTCCTGCATTATCCCCAGGCAGAGAGCTTAGAAAGGGCCTAAACACACACTATAATCATATGTCTTTCTCAGTCTACATGGGGAGTGAATCACAAAAGGGCATTTCCTGTGCTTAGAGAAAAGTATGCAATATTTGTCTTTCACCATCTCAAATCAGTAATGCAGAAAGACTATATACCCTTCTGTATTGGGCTATTTTCAGGCTTAAGTATCCCCAGCCCCTCAGAGGAAAGATGCTGCAAAGAAGAGGAAAATATGGGGCATCTTCCAAAAGTGAGCGAATTAAGCCACTGGAAGGTGGCTGGCCTCATCTCGAAACCCACCAAAGAATAGTAGCACAGCTAGAAACAAGTTCAAAAGTGCTTGACGACCCTAAATTAAAACAACAACAAAGTTCAAATTGTGGCTTGGCTCAAGCTGCTTTATTATATTTTGTATTTAGATTTCACACGTTTATATTCCAAAGTGTGATGTCTCTTTAAAAATGTAACTGTTGAGTTTAAAATCAGGAAGTAGTAAAGTGCCTTCACAGGAGACACATATGGAAGGTTTTTGTTTTGGGGGGTGGGGAAAGGAGTTGATTTTGTCTTTAGTTCTGTGGAATTTCAGTCCAGTCAACACCTAGGCCACTCCTTGAAAAAAAAAAGAGGAAGAAGAAGACGTTTTAAAAAATTTAAATGACTCAGCATGCAGAGGATTTCTTGCGGACATCTGGAAGTTTAAACGGAGGCATCCAAAAGGCAAGTCGAGGTACAGCAGCAATAGCAAGGATCTGATCTTTATTCTCATTTTCAAGAGTGAAATGGCTTATAGGTTTTTGAGGTGTCAGTGCCAGAAGGGAAGCTGGCCAAGGCTCTCATTTCAAAGATGAGCAAACCTGTACTTTCCCAGGTCATCTAGCCGGTTTGCAGGTCCTATAACCCAGGCTGACTTTAGTGGTAAAAGGAAAATGGAAATAAGCTATGTCGAAGGCACTTGAGCTCCAACTGGCTAATTATTCTAGATGGTTCTTACAGTTAAAGTTCTTAGATTTTCAATTTCTAATGAAGGTAATTTCATCACAGAGGTCCCTTTTCTATAAAATTGTCAGTACTTTCTCACTGTCTTAGCTCTACCTGGAATGCTAACCATTACTTCCGTGAACGAATGTGTCACTTCATCAGATGAATGAATTTTCTCATCAGCTCCACCCATACCTCCCGCATCCCCCTCTGCAAGGCTTGGCCCGCACTCTTCTGCTCCTTCCCAGACTCCTCTCTATGCTCTCTGCTCATCCCAGATGCTACCACTTCTTTGAAGCATCTGGCTCAGTGTCCAGCTATATTCAGATTTGCTTGATCACAGATCTGACCCCATCTGAGGAGATCTTTCCCTACTCAACTCATAGCCCTTCTTAGGAATAACCATGTAGGGGAGCTTGACACGTACATACAGCATAGTGAATGTAGAGCAGAAGCTATTCTTATTCTTTTCTGATTCTTGAGAATACCTAGCATGAAGAGACATAGTTTACTGAGCATCAGCCAGGTGTCCCATACTCTCCTGAATATTTAAAAATACATCCTCTCAATTCAGCCACCATGTAAAGGAGGTATTACCGTCCATTTATGTAGCCAAAAATCTAGCATCCAGAGGAACCACGTGTTTTTCTTAGACACCTCAACTAAAAAGTAGTGGGGTCAGTATTTGAATGCAAGTTTTTCTGAATCCAAAGCTAACTTCTATGCAAAACTGCTTCCCTTCTCAGAGTAACCTGCACATAAAAGTCACTAAATATTTGTATGAACGGACAAGTTAATATGGGAACTGTACCCTGCTCCATTCTGATTTGATAAAAAAAAAGAAGAAATTCAGAATCTTTGGTGCCTCTGAACAGACATGGTCACATAGACAGCACAAGGAAAGCAGAAATGTTCTCAGAAGTTAACAGTTAAGCTGATCACTGGCAGACTACCTGGAAGTGATATGACTCACAGGGAATGACAGGCCTCGAGTCAAACTTAGCAAGCATTTGTAACTTTACAGCACACACCTTAAATATTCTACTAACCTCTTACTTTCCCTTTGCCCTTATTTTCTCACTCATTTTATTTTATTTTAGTTTAGTTTTTTTTTTTTTTTTTTTTTTGCGGCACGCGGGCCTCTCACCCTCGCGGCCCATCCCGCTGCGGAGCACAGGCTCCGGATGCGCAGACTCAGCGGCCACGGCTCACGGGCCCAGCCGCTCCGCGGCATGTGGGATCTTCCCGGACCGGGGCACGAACCCGCGTCCCCTGCATCGGCAGGCGGACTCTCAAACACTGCGCCACCAGGGAAACCCCTCTCACTCATTTTAAACATATTTTAACCTTTATATGTAATGTATTTTTATACAGTAAAATACATTCATAAGGTGGAAGTATAAATCAGTTTAATACATAATGAAAATGAAATGAATTAACAAAATAAAATGAGTGCTCCAATTTACAGAACAAGTTCAGAAATGTTCACTGCATAGAAGTGGGTGGCTCAGGCCTCACGTATTACTTCATTAAAGCATAGGACTATAATTGTGACGTTGTGTTTTAGGGAAAATTTGAAATGTGTGGCGTTCTAGAAGGTATTTAAAGATGCAGCTTATCCGTATTAAAATCAGAAGAGTTTAAAGGCCAACGGAAGAGATATGGGATTTTCATAGACTTTTTTTTTAAATCCCACTAAACAGTACAAAGATCTCTGAGTTTGAAAATGATTTTATCCTCAAATACCATAACGTTTGCACACTGATATTTTAAAACACAGAGGGGAAGGTTGACTAAGACTGAAAGTTATGGTTTTCTCGAAGTTTTTAGCTAAATGAATATCAAGACAATAAAGAGAAGCTTATTTGATTGCAAATTCTGAGGCTACCAGATGGTATTTCTCTCTATTGCCATCCAACCCTTAGTTGTGTTTTCTAATGATAAGGAAGGCTGGGAACCACTGATCTACTCCAGTCATATCACATGAGTATCTCAATTCTCAGAAAGAAATCCCTTGTCCAGATTTTTCCAGTTGTTTTTAAAGAGCAGTGATGTTGAGGTGACTCTCATGGGAACCAACTTAGTTCCGAGAATGAACCATGGAAAGGAACTCAGTTGGGGAAAAGGAGAAAGTATTTCTTACCAAATTGTCATTGCCATCTGCTCTGTCAGTGGATGTCATTGTCTACTACAAATTCTCAAGGACCTCCAAAGAATCAGAGTCAAGCCCTTCCTAGGAGTGTTGAAAGGAAGGGTATCTGGTTGGTTTTAACTTCAGGCATGTGTGACCAAGTAAAGCAGATCCCTGAAGAGTCTCCTTCCAGATGTATGTATGACATTTGTGCTTTATTCAAGCTCCTTTTGGACAGTGAAGACCCTTCAAAAGTAGCATAATCTGTGTGGATCGAGGGTGTGTTACTCAAGAACCCAGATATCGCTTCCCAGTTACATCAATGAACTATACCTTCAGTTACTGATTTCAACTATAAGATGGAAAAATAAAAACTGACCCAACTTCATTTTTCAGAAAATATTGTGGCAAATTTAACAAACCTATTTCCCAATTCATGTGTTATAAGACAAGCTACCATAAACTTTCAATCAGAAACTGTCTCTAGATTTATTCAGAGACTAGAATTAATTTCCTTTTTTTTTTTTTTCATTTGCTCAGTCCATGGAATAATGAAGCAAGGATGTTCTTTCCTCTCTGTTAAAGAATGTTGACTTGTATCTATTAAGATAGAGGGTCAATGTTTGAAGAGGAATTGGGGGAGTATGTATGATGTCTTAGATTGAATTTCCAAACGTCTTTTAAGTCTTTAACATGCATCATAGAAGTCCAAACTATAAAAAACCCTGGTCTAAATTTATTTTTACAAAAATTGAATATAAACTAACAAAGCCAGCAACTTCAAATAAATCTTCACTCTAAATTTAATTTGCTTTTATGTTGGCCTACCCTCATTCATATTAACATTTGATTCATGAGCTTTATCTTTTTGTGAAGTGTCCAGCCTAACTAGTCTAGGATGTGAGGGCAGTGCTTACCTCGGTTTAGATGTGCGTGAACAATGACTTCCCCTTCAAACAATCACAGTCGTTTTCTCATCAGAGATGGCCAGGAGCAGCAGCAAAGGGTGAAGGAGATCCATCATGAAATGTCCAGCGTCGATGTGTTCTCCCAATTTACTTCCTGACCTTCAGCGTGCAGCCACACTCCTGACCCTCATGAGATGGAGCCTAAGGGGGAAATGGCACAGAGTACCAGTTCCTATGTCCTGTTGTTCTGTGGTTTCAATTAAGTGCTAATTAATTACCACTGGCATCTTTGGCATTGCTTGTCAAATTGCATTTAGGAATATCTTTCCTGTGTTTAAATATCAGTAGTCCAAAATCCAAAGCTAAAAATCCCATGTGTTACTATACCTTTTTTTTTTTCCTTTTCAAAACTGTGTTTTAAAATTCAACAAATATATCTATAACCACTGAAGGTAGCTTTCAAATACAACAAACAGGAATTGGTATTGTCAATTTTGATTAATAGTACTTCATTAATAAACATCCTGCTATTCAGTCTCCACCTGCACTTGCTGATGTTGCCTGGAATCAATTAACTCATATAATTTGATTTATTTTACAAAGACATTTTGGGATGTGCTGTGCTGATGATAAGGTCCTATTTTAGTAGTTCTTGATTGCAAGTTAGATTCTACCTGAATAGATTTCTGTTTCTGCATGGTTGTGTATACACAAGTGTGTGTTTTGCAAGTGAGCTGGAAGAAAATGCTGCTTGAAGAAGTCTTGAATTAAAGAATTCATTTGAAAACATGGTGGGGGTATTCCTCCTGAATATTCTGACTTGATCTGAAGACTTCCAAGAAATTCAGATCTTGCAATGTTATGTATGAAGCCATTTTCTTAGCAGATTAGCTAGTCTTCTTTTAAATCAAAGAACAAAAGAGTGTTACTAAGCACCAAAGTTAAAACACTAGCTAGAGCTAAGATATTAGAGCCAGATATTAGATTCAGCTTAGTGTTTAATTTTTTTTCTTTGCTTTGTTTTAAGTGTAATTTCTTTTTCTCCTCTAAATATTTACAAGCCATGGTTTCCAGATCAATCCATTTGATCCCAATTATGCACTCTGAAAACATTTCTTAGGCTTCTATAAGTTCTTAAGACATGCTAAAGTTCAGTGCAAGTGACAAGGCCAACTCAAACTGTTTAGGTATAAAAGAGAATTTATTGGATTACTTAACTTAAAGTTCCAGGATTAGATATGACTTTGGGCATGACTAGATCCAAGTGCCAAAGTATCTTGCCGGGAATTTTGCCTCTTTCCATCTCTAATCTCTGCTCATCCTTGGGTTAGCTTCGTTTTTGCTTAAAATCTTTCCTCCTGGCAGCAAGATGGCAGCAGC
This sequence comes from Mesoplodon mirus, assembly GCF_964341445.2. Taxonomy (NCBI): domain Eukaryota; kingdom Metazoa; phylum Chordata; class Mammalia; order Artiodactyla; family Ziphiidae; genus Mesoplodon; species Mesoplodon mirus. The sequence continues at coordinate 60,807,941 of NC_138984.1, forward strand.
AGTATTGTATCATATCAGCTTAGCCTCCTCAGGAGTAAGTACGCTTCTCTTTTGCCGTGGGAATAGAAAATTCCCAGGAACAATTCTCCTTGGCCTGGCTTCGATCCCATATTTATTCCGTATTTGTTCATGATCCATTCACTGTGGCAGAGGAATAACATGGTTTTCATTAGTTGGACTTGGGACATAAGCCCAACCCTGGAGGCAGGGACTGGGTCAACTCCACTCACACCACAGAGACTGGGAGTGGGCGAGAGGTTTCCCCCAAAAGGAAGAAAAAAGATGCATAGAAGACAAAAAAAAATAATCAACTTGTCCACAACAGTAAATTGTAACTACGTCCTCTTATTTCCCCAACACAACTATCCTATATCTGAATATAATAGTATTTCAATCAATGAGAGACATACATGGAGGATAAGTCACATTAAGCAGCACTGTTGTCTATGAATAAGAAAGGTTGCCTATCTTTCTTTCGTGCTCTCTGGCAAAGTGACATCAAGGCCTATCAAGCAAAACTGAAGTAATACCCATCCATGCATGCATTCCTTCATCCATGTAACACTAATGACTCCCTACAGTGAGATAGGACCTGAACTAGGCACTGAGGCTACAAAAATAAATAAGGCAGCTCCTTAAAGAGCCTATATGTGGAAGTAGTATAGTGTAGTCACAAGAGATAAGGTTTTGAAGTTACATAGAGCTGAGTTTCAATACCAGCTCTTTTACTTATTAGTTGTGTGCGTGTAGACAAAGTTCCCATTCCTTCTGTGTTTTAGTTTCCGTATCTAAAAATCGGTGTATTGTAAGAATTAAATGGGTAATATTTATAATTTGCTCAACAAAAGGCCAAGCACATAAGGTCATTGTTCAATAACTAATAGTCATTACTGTGTTTATCAAATGAGATAATGCAAATAAACCATTGTACACAGTGCCTGGCACATAGTAAGTGCTCAGGAAATGGTAATTGGCAGCTGTTATCATATGAAATAGAACTTGGGACTCAATCCAAAAGGAAACAAAATTTAAAAACCAAGAAATATCTATTACGATAGATTTGGAAAAAGCCTTGAGAATTCATCCAGACCTACCCCATCTTCAGAGAAAACCCTTTAGTCAGTTTAGATTTAGTAGAATTTATCTTCTCTTCAAAAAAAGTGTTCCCCAAAGCAACTGTCTTCCTTTTTGCTCTCATATTTCATCAGTTTACATAATATTTAATTAAATTATGTAATTACAATAATAAGTACAACTGGTATAAACTTGTTTGGGACTCTCTCCTGGGACTTCTCTCTAGTGGGAACAGATGTGCACAGTTGAGAGTCATTAACTAGCTGCGAACATTCAGTGTGTTGTGGGCATTGGTCAGTATATTTTACAGAGGAAATAGAGAGCTGGTTAAGTAGAAGTGAGCCACCGGAACCTCTGCAGTACTGTAGCAGTCTTCTGAGTGCTCTTATCTTCTTGAATGCCACTGATTCTTGAAAATTTGTCCCATATTAACTTGTATTTTTTAAACTTCTATAGGTGAGATGATCAGAACTTTATAACCAGAATTTTAAGCCTGCCTTCTGGTCAGTTTTCCTATTCTATAGTCACAATTATGTACTGGGAAAAAATGTAATGTGAAAAGAAAATGGTAGAACATGAAGGATTAGTACTTGGTGCTGCCCTAAATACATTTCTAACTCTAATCTTAAATAATAGATTATATATTCATTTCTTAGAAGGAAAAAATAGAAAGTTATCTCACACATTGAAATGACACTAACAACTGGGTAGAATCTAAAAGAAGATTAGAAGTTGCTTACCATATATGCCTGTCCTAATGCATGAAATTAAGAGAATATTCTTTCCATTCTTCATGGTGATCTCATGAAGATTTTTGAAATCTATTGTCTACTGTCTTGAAAACCTCAGAATCAAAGTGCCACAAAAATTGGAAGCATGGACAACATATATATTTTAAAATTGGTGGTTTGAGGGAGATTAATGACTCTGTGTTAAATTTTAAGGAATAGTCATTAAAGGCTAAAATCTAATGAAGTTCTTATTTGTAACCAGGTACTTTTGCTGAGAAGAGCATTAGAAGTAGTTCAATCCGTGCCTCAAGAAGTTAAAATTTTATGATCAGAGTAGAAAATAAGCTATCATTACTGCTAAGTCTCAACCAATGGGAGGGTGCTGAGCAAAACAAGGGGTGGGCCCTGGGATGGGTGCTGGAGTGGCCCAGACTGGGGCAAATAATTACAATATTAATAAATATCAATAGCAGACATTTAATAAAAGAAAGAAAATAAGCTGTCATATAGAATTGGTCTAATTCAGAAGACACATGCCTTTCACTGGTGGTCTGTGAGGTAATTTAGAGTCCTAAACATTAAAGGCAACTTCCACTCCTCAACTGTATTTTAGACAATTTAGATTTTTCTCTAGTAATCACTGGCCACCCAGCAGACATTGACCTTGTATAGAATGGTTCACTATTAAAGATGACTTGAAACCAGATCATTTCCTTAGATTTGAACTTCCAGGTCTGTTCGAATATCATGGAGATCAACTAATTTCACTACTTATGTGAACTATGTCATATGTAGTCGTTATAATTTTGAACATTTTGGTATAAATAACAATTTAAAATTTCATAATTACTTTTGGTGAGAAAAAGAGTTCTGAGCCAAGGTACCTTTTTTAGTTTTACTTAATGTATTAATTGAAATAGTTACACAATCCAAATCACATGCTCTGTTCTGTGAAGACCTTCTATTAACAGGCATTGCAAAGATTAGAATGTCCTTCTTCAAACCAAGTTTAAATGCTGAGAAAGGCACTCTGGTTGGTCCCATTTCTTGATTCAAGCCTCTACCCTTGGTCCAAACAACCATAACAAAACATGGTCAGGTCTACTCACTGGGAGAAAAAGGAATATTTTGATGAGTGCTTATTGAGGACATTGAATGGGGAGCACTGGAAAAAGACACTGGAACAGGTTATGAAAGGGCTAATATATCCTAATAAGGAGCTGGGATTTTACCTAATCGGTAACAGAAGGCCACTGCTGGTTTTCAAGTCAAGAATATTGATCCACATAATGAGACTAGAGCCCAGGTGCATGCAGACTCTATCTTGGAAGGCTCTGTAACCTGTGTTTGGGGAGAGGCAATAATAGTGGTTCAGGTATACTTAGGAGAGCAGAAAAAGACAACAACCTTAGCAGAAGAAGCTGGCAAGTCTCCCAGCAATCCCTCTAGGGTTCAGAGCTGGGTTCTTGTCCTTGAGGGGGGGGGAGGAATTGAAAGGCAGAACGAAGTATCAAAACCGCAAATGGGAGGGTCACTTGGGGAAACGGGGCACATATGGCTCAGTCCTTCTGCATCCTGAAATCTATGAACTAGCAGGTTGCATAAGCCCTTTAGAAGAAACTTGGGTACAGCTGAGGCAGGCAAGAAATGGCACCAAGAATCCCAAGGAAATACCCTTTGTCAGTCTGCTTCATCATTCCTACTAAAATTAAAATAATGTGTTCAAACTTAAAATCCTTATGAAATTAGAAACCTGGTGTCTCTCAGGTTATCAGAAAGGATTTATGTTTCATCTAGTTGTTTCTGGCTTGATTTCCTGCTTTGGCTGAAACCACAACTCATGCATGCCTCACCACTTGCCAGTGTTCCCTTATCTTAACAATTCCTCTGCCTTGCTGTCCAAAAGCTCACTCCAGGACCTAGCACTTAGTAGACATTTACTGAAAATTCATGGAGGATGGAAAGATTACATCACACCCAGCCTAGCAGATAATTGAAAATTTAAACTTCAATAATAGGCATTCCTATTACTACTACCTTGGTCATTCTCCCTACACCCTCCACTAGGAAATTTTTGTGGGTTGTCTCTTCCATTTGGCCTCCAACTTTCCACCATGTAATTCTGCCCCAACACCCTTCTTTCATATTCTTTCTTTTCACACACAACCTCCATAAGTCCATTTCATTTTTTATACAGAAAATTTGTTTATCTCTTTTTCTGGCTGTGTTTTAAGGATTATCTTTCCAAAATGGTCCATCAAAATGTTTTGCTAAGAAAGAAAGAAAAAATGATTTTTTTTTCCCTTAAGAGGAATTCTCCTACCAGCTATTAAATAAGACTTTTTCCCCAGTATACTTGAATCTGTAAGTTGAGCATAATTGTACCTCCTTTTTACCTAAGAATGGATTAATATATATAAACTGACCTGCAGATAGTCTACTGAGATACCCTGTATTATGCTGGCCCTTCTGGCTATCACTGTCTGACAGCATATTAGAAACAACAGTCATGTCAGACCCTACCTCTTGCCTTTCCTCTTGACAATTTATAGATCCGATGCTATTTAGACAGGTGTAGAAGTAATCTCACCAGTGAGGCAATTCCCTTGGGCCATTATACATGCAAGATATTTCAATTCAAAAATGCTATTGGAGGATTTCACTGAGAGCTCCAGTAAAGAAATTCCTGAAACGGCAGTGCTGAAACTAGTAAAAGGGCTCTGCTACAAGAAGCACTCTTCTCACCAAGCTGTTGGTACCATTTGAGAAATTTACATCTTGAGACAGGATCGGATGGCAGTGATAACAAGCTCCGTGTCAATGATCTTACAGGTCTGTCAATTGATCTCGTCCCAGGTAAAGCAAGAGCAGTGACTGTCTTATTGCAAAGTAAATGCAGGCCCCCAAACTGTCAGAAGCACAGCATGAGCTACTTAGTGCCTAAAAGAGAGGGAAATTCTATCAGAAAACCATGAACATAGGGTCTATTCAGTTTCCATTTCAAGGACCATATTTATGTGCTTGGGAGTTGATTTAAACTGCCTCTTGTTTTTCAAATACTCAAACCATCCTACCCATTTTGGGGGGAAATACTGAAGTTGTGGATAATTGAGAGAAAAAGTTAAAACAGGCAAGGATCTAGCAGCTATATTCAATGTACTGTATTGTTGTGGAACTGCTTCAACACCCTGTCCCTCAACCCTCCCCCGTGGTTGTCCCACCACAAATACCTGAACCCAACGACGACAAAAATGTGAAAGACCAAGACGACTCACCCTTGCTGAGTAGCAGTGGTCCCTTGGCAACCATGGTGAAAACATCACCTTAGCAGGTGACAGACACTCGGGCCTTGGCTAGGGCATTAGTGACCAATATTAATAAAGACTAATTAGATAGTTTTTGTTGAAATGTCTCCAAAGTGATGAGCAAAATAAAGCCAACCTAAAGAAAATATTTTAAAACCTCCCAATGAGCATGCTCAGAAAAAAAAAAAACAAACACCAAATTGGCTAGGAAAAAAAACAATGAGGAGAAATTAGGAAGTGGAGAAGAGAAGGAGAAAATAAAAAAGCTGGGAGGAAGTGGAAGTTTACGCATATTCGGGAGGTGGTGATTATTGTTTAATGAAATAGAGAAATGAATATACCATCAATCTCTACTGTTCAATAAGGTAGTCACTAGCCACATGTGAGTATTTAAGTTTAACTTAAAATGAATTAATGTTAAAATTTCAGTTTCTCACTCACACTAGCCACATTTCAAGTACTTGATATCCAACATGTGGTTAGTAGCTATTGCTTTGAACAGCACAGACATAGAACATTTCAATAGTCTTAGAAAATTCTCTTTTACAATGTTGCTATTGATGTTTGTTGTTATAAATAAAAAGATATAAAGAAAAAAGATAGAGCATTTTAACTTCTTTTAGTTTTAAAATGCTCAACCATTTTCTTCAAAAACTTGGCTTGATCTTCCTGATTCAGTGATAACTGAAGTCATGCCAACTTTGATGTTTTTAGCTTCAGCTGTTTTAGAGCTACATGTGATTCCCCCTCCCCAAAAGGTTGGAGTGAATTTTTTTCTGAGTGAAGAAGAAAGCATATGTTTTAACCCTCATGTGCCTTTTTTGAAAAGGATGAATTAACATCCTATAATATTTTACCTTTGGGCTTAAAATAAAGAGTGTGGTTTGAAAGTCAAGGAGACATTTTTCAGAAATTAAAATGGAGACTCCAGCTTTCAGGATTAAGTCTGTGGATTTTGTCTGTTTTACCAAATACGTTTGGTGACTTGCGTGTCTGCTGCTATTGTTTTAAAATGGCAGCAGAGACAAGGCAGTTTGGAGACTTGAGCAAGATGGACCACACACAAACCTAACTTCAGGACATCAAAAGAACAAGAAAACTAATATGCAGAAACACTGGAGCATCTTGAATACATTTTTTTCTAACCAGATAAATGACAGAATGGGAAATAAAAATGAATTTAGAAAGCTTTAATCCACCTGACAGTCTAATTTTCCTTTCTAATTATAGAAATAGGAAGGAAGGAATAAATAATGAGAAGTTAGAGGCTGAGTGGTATCAAATATAACTAATCCCATTGAAGAAGAAGGAACATAGAAGGGAGGATTGTCAGGGTTGCCTCTGAGAGCCATGTCTACATTCTTTTCTATTTTCAACCATGCCAAGGCTTCCCTCAGATTTCCCTTGGGATCAATTTGTCATTGGATTTCCTTAGGACACACCAGAGATGGTAAGGAAAAGAAATCAGGGTAATTATGGCTGATACAATTATTAGCTAGAAAGTTAGACAACAGTCCTGGTAATGGAGGACAGATATGTCAAACGGCTCCTACAGTTGATGCAAAACTTAAGTGAGAAGTGCCTTTGGACTTAGGGTGGAACGTTCCCCAGGTCACTATAGGTGGAAACATTGGATGATTTTCGTGCTTCCAGATCAGACCTAGGTCATTTTTGCAGATGAGGATGCAATGCCAAGTCTAGTAGTATCAAGTTAAATTTCACTAGGTCACAACTCCCACTATACTCTCGTACGTACCCAAAACTCTGGATGAACAACAAAAGGAAAGAATTGGTAAAGAAATGACAAATGTCTCACTCTCTTACAATGTCAGAAAAACTACGGGCAGAAAAATTGAAACCAGAATGAAAGAAAGGTTTAAAAGGAAATTGAGTCTGTGTTTACAAAAGGATTCCAATTCTGGGTGAACTGTCCAACTCAACCAGTTGCTTTGGAGAAACATGATTAAAGTGATGACTGAGGTGTTTTGTGTCCTAGCCTCAGTTTCCTTTAGTCCCCTCTGAGTCCTGTAACAGCCAATCAGAAGGAACCTGGCCCGGAGGCTTGTCAGTGATAATAATTGAAAACATCTGTCCATGTAGCAAGTGTGGGAAGCCAAAGCAGTTCCCTGACAGAGGGAGTTCTCAGACAGCAAAGCCATAACCACGACTGCGCTCATATTCTCCTTCACAGGCTTTTCTCACTGCCAGCTGTCTTTATTCTCCTGCCAGGAAAGCAAGGGGCCTGGGGCTCTTACCCGGGCTGGGGTTAAGTGAGCTGGGACTGGGGGAAGGAGGGGGAAAGGCTGGCTCAAAGCTCTGGGTACAGAGATGAGGGCTATCTGATTGGGAACTAAAGAGACCCAGGACTGGGGGGAAAGAATAGCAAACAGAGGAACCAGTGAGGTATGAGAAGGACAGAGGGGTAACAATGTAAGAAGCGTTCATATTCTGCACTCAGAGGACCTGGCTTTAAATCTTAGCACAACCGTTTCTGTGTGACACAGGACAACCTCCATGAACCTCAAGTTTTTCATCTTTAATATGGGGATAATAATAGTACCTATCTCATAAAGCTGTTGTCAGGAAAAAATAAGATGATGCATTTGAGGGGCACACGGCAAGGACTGAACAAACATTAGCTCCTTTATCAGAGAGAGAATGACTTGCCAGACAGCACTTGAGGTTTAGAAAAATAGGGGCAGAGACTTTGACTGGAGGGCCTGATACCTTGGTCATGAGTAGCGATGTTCCTGCTGACCATGTCTATCTGTCTTAGACAGTCGCCATGTTGTTCCTGCAAATAGGGCTCATCCTCTGGCTGTAGCCTTTTAAAAACTACTTTGCCAACTTGTGTTGCTTAGATTTTTTGTGATCTCAGTACTGACTCTTTCTGGTAGCTTCTCTCTGCCCCTAGAGCCATGGTCTGGGCTGCACCAGCTTCTGTCTGATCTAGCTGGCTTCACCTCACTCCTAATGTACCAATGCCTCATTCCCTCTGTCCCAGCGGTTTGCCAGATCTTTCAGCTTGGTGTTGAACATATCAAGGGAATATCTGGTCAGAGGAATGCCAGTAAAACATTACTTCAGCCAATTGAAGAGAAAATTCCAAATTGTAGGTTAGAGAAAATTTAAAGCAAGGAAAGTTGGAGCAAGGAAAAGAAAGAAAATAAAGTTCTTAATAGGAAGACTTAGGTGTTTTCCCTGCCTGCAGGAAAAAAAAAAAAAAAAAAAGCTTTCATTGAGAATATAATAAACCAATAGATTCAGAAAGAAAATATAAACAAAAGATCTTAAAGGGCAACATTAAAAAATGCCAAATTAACCAGGTCATTTCATTGCTTAAGATACTCTGTACATAAATTAACCACCTCTGGAAATTTCATTAGCAACCACATCACCACAATTGTATGTACAACTAACTCACAGTTATTTGATGTATGATATTCCCTTGGAATCTAGAAAGAATAAATCCAGCTTGCAAAGAAGCCAAACTTACTTTTAGGGTGGGGCTTAGGTCCTGAGAAAATCTTGCTTAACACATGGGTGGCAAGAAATAATACAAAAGGAGAAACTTGGGGAGGCCAACTTTGTATCATTAGTTAAGAACAGTTATGTATTGTATATGTATCCAACATAAACACTTGGCTAAGGATGTTATTCTACTGACAGTGTTTGCCTTTCCTTATGGTCATCAGCTGGTGACTACTGCTACTTGGCTGCGAAGCACTTCATCCATAAAGAAAAGCACCATAAGTAATAATGATTGTGAGTTTGTGTTCGTTGCAAAGCAAGAATTCAGCTTCAACAAGAGTTTTTTTTTATCCAATTGAAATGAATCAAACTGTTTAACCTAACTGGGCTTCTATAAATCAGGAGTGTTGTCATATTAGTAATCCTCCTAGATAAGGCATTGCAATGAGGCGCCATGCAAGAGTACAAATGTATAAACACAAAATGAATAGATTCCATTGACCCTCTTCTATTCCGCAGCCTTGTACATCTTCCCTCTATTATCACTATTCAATAAAATTACCACTTAACCACTGACATTAGTAGATCTTTTTAACCATAGAGAGACTGTATTTTTCCTTTCTATGACTTTCTCTTCAGTATTCATATACAACCAGAGAAAGGTCTGATCTTTTGATGATTATAAGTTAATAAAATATAGGGGTGGGGTGGGTAATGTACATCCATTGGGAACTGGGTTTTTTAAAATACATATTATAAATATTGAGTAATTTCTTTTAAAAAATGAAGCAGGTATATATGTTCTAATTTGAAAAGACTACCAATTTATATCTTTTGTATATATTTCCTTAAATCTCTTTCAGATAGTTATCTTTGAAACTCATATATATCTAAATTCACTCTTTGTCTACTTTGACACCTCTTTGCAGCTACAATTTTCCCTTTTTTTTCTATACTTACTTAAGGGCAACTTGGTTCAAATGCCCCCAACAGCTTGCCTCTCAAGTTTCCAGATTCTTTCTCATCCAGGAAGGCTTTGTAATACTTCTATAGATGTATCTGATTTCCTTTCAAAATTACTTTGGCCCTGAATGGCACATTCCTGGCACATACACCACCATTCTCCATCCAAATCCCATGTAGACATTATTGATTGGTCACATCACTCTTTCAACTTCAGGGTCCTTCCCCACAGAGCAGACAGCCACCATCAGCCAGGTAAAGCAAACCTGTGTGTCATCTCTGCCAGAGCAGGTCTGTTGGTCCATTGCCACCATTCTTTTATAGGTGTTATGAAAACAAAAATGCAGACTACAGACACACCCTTACACTTCCAAAAGAACAGGAGGCTCGTGTCTGTTTCTTTAAAAATTCCCAGTGTCTGCCTTTTTGTTTCATTCTTTATTTTAATAAATAAATGTATGTCTTATAGTAAAAATATACACATACCCTTTATGTGTCTATTATATTTAAAGCATGTACACATATACCTAAGATATTATTACAACCCCTTAAATTTTAGGGTTTCCTTTTTTTGCAGTGGAGGACTATGCTTTGCATGTGTTTCCGAGCGTGTCAACTTTCCTTAAAAATCATTTCAAATTTGAGGACGAAAAGAGTTTAAGCTTTTTTTAAGTGTTAAATTGTTCAACAAGGAAATTAGAACTCTTCCAGCCCAACTGTCTGATTTTCCAAAAGAGGAAACTGAGGCTGAGGAAGGCTAAGTGAATCCCCAAAGTCCTACATGCAATAAAAAGTGGAGCCAGGGGAGGAAACCAGGCTTTCTCTTTCTTTGTACACATTGATCTTCTACATTGATTAAAATTGTGTGCATTACTAGACTAAAGCTTCCTCACTGAATCACCTTTTTCTCCAGGTTCCTATGGTGTGCTGGGTCAGTAAGCCTCAGGGATGTCTACACAATTCTCTAGGTCAGTGAGATGGATTCTTTTTCATTTGGATGATGTAGACATTTCTGTGAGGAAGCAAGACTGTTCAACACAAACCTCATAACTCCTGCATTCTATTTTTGACACCTTAACCTAAAGTAATTTCACACTACCTCATAAAACCTTTGAAAACGGAGCATCCAAGGATGATATTTTGCACTTACTGAATTCTCTTTTCCAAAAAAAAATACCTCCAAATGTTACATAAGATTGCTGTATTTCCAAATTCAATTCTCCAGTCATCCTCTGTAATTTTTTTTTCAAAAGAAGTAAAAAGAGGAGACAGGGGAAAGGAGAAATGGAGAGGACTGACATGGAAAAGGGGAGAAAGGGAGAGGATTGACATGGAAAAGGACTCAAGGGTTTCACTGATGATCTTGACTTCCCTCCTGGACTTAAGAAACAGAAGCTAACAAGAGTGGCTGTGGGCTTCCCTGGTGGAACAGTGGTTGAGAATCCGCCTGCCAAGGCAGGGGACACGGGTTCGAGCCCTGGTCCGGGAAGATCCCACATGCCGCGGAGCAACTAAGCCTGTGCGCCACAACTCCTGAGCCTGCGCTCTAGAGCCTGCGAGCCACAACTACTGAGCCTGCATGCTTCAACTACTGAAGCGCGCCCTAGAGCCCGTGCTCCGCAACAAGAGAAGCCACCGCAAGGAGAAGCCCGCGCACCTCAGCGAAGAGTAGCCCCCCTCGCCACAACTAGAGAAAGCCCACGCACAGCAACGAAGACCCAACGCAGCAAAAAATAAATTAATTAATTAAAAAAAGAAAGGAGTAACTGTGGACAGCTTTGCTCTGACTGTAGATAGAAAAGTATAAGGGAGTACCTCATTTTTCTTCAGTTCAGCTCACTTTCTGCTTGAGCAAAACATCTGGGTGAGGAAAAATTTAACCTGCCAGTGACCTATAAAGCAAAATCAATTTGTAATAACAGGAAGATATAGAATACCCAAATTTCCTACTGCAATGAAAATAGGAGTAAAGTAGAAGGTAACACATCACCTAAACTCAAAAATTTTGCAATCTAGTTGAGGGAGATAAAACATATGTGCATGAAATAACTTAGAGATAAAAATAAACCATCAACAATAATGTAATACAATCTGAATGTTTAAATGCCAAGAAAGCAAATAACGAAGTGATCAGAATACAATTCTTAAAGGCTTCCTCATAGAAACAAACTTAAATATGGTTTTGGATACGGTGACTAACATACAGTACAAAGCCATTCCAATGTGTGTGCCCATAAGGATAGACAAACAGGGAAATGGACCTCTGGACCCTGAATGAATGCAATCTGCTTTCGTTATCTTTTTTTTTTTTTTTTTACTTTTTTTTAATTAATAGATTTTTCAGAACTGATTTAGGTTTATAGAAAACCGAGCAGAAAGTACAGAGAGTTTTCATATGCTATCTAGCCCCACACACCCCCAAACACACATGCAGAATCTCCTCTATTATTAACATCTTGCATTAGTGTGGGACATCTGTTACAATTGATGAGCCAACATCAATACATTATTATTAACTAAAGTCCATAGTTTACATTAAGGTTCACTCTTGCTGTATATTATATAGATTTTGACAAACATGTAATGACATATATCCACCATTATAGTATCATACAGAATAGATCTACTGCCCTAAAACTCCTCTGTGCTCTGCCCAGTCATTCCTCCCTCTCCCCTAACTCCTGGAAACCACTCATCTTTCATTGTCTCCAGAGCTTTGCCTTTTCCAGAATGTCAGATACTTGAAATCATACAGGCTTTTCAGACTGGCCTCTTTCACTTAGCAACATACATTTAAAATTCGTCCACATTTTTTTTTTTTTTTTTTTTTTTTTGTGGTACGTGGGCCTCTCACTGTTGTGGCCTCTCCCGTTGCGGAGCACAGGCTCCAGACACGCAGGCCCAGTGGCCATGGCTCACGGGCCCAGCCACTCCGCGGCATGTGGGATCTTCCCAGAGCAGGGCACGAACCCGTGTCCCCTGCATCGGCAGGCGGACTCTCAACTACGCCACTAGGGAAGCCCCGTCCACATTTTTTCATGGTTTGATAGCTCATTCCTTTTTATCACCAAAAAATATTCCATTATTCCATCCCATAGTTTGTTTGTTCATTCACCCATTGAAGGACATTCATAATCTCTTTGAATTTAAAAACAAAGTTTTTTCAACTTAAGTTTTTTAACCAGTGCATTACTCAGGTAGGAAATACAGTTCTCAGAACACATATTCTTTTCACCTTGAGACTTCTTTGTCTACGGGAGTATGTTGTCATTTTCTATAACATGAGAGTAGGTCATCATTTCTCTCCTTATACTTGTGAGTCATGGGCCACCTCACCCTTTTGCTTTCATTCTTTGGTAATGTGCAAGCAAAGCATTTTAAAATATATAACCAAAAGATGAAAGTTACAAAATTAAGTTCTGAATTTTTAAATTGAACATTGTTATTATCAAACGTCTATTGGGGTTTATGTCTTTTCCTTTCCTCTAGAACTACAAGGATGTTTTGTCTTCACAGCAAATCAGGCTATAAATCTAAATTTGAAATTATGCCTTTTTCTCTCTTTTTTAGTCACAGTGTTAATTATATCCAAAGAAACAATTTTATGACTTTTTCAAAAGTGACATCCCAGGCTGTTGTTGATTCTCTAAATGGAGCCAAATGTCACCTGGCATCCCTGTATCTTCCTTTTTGACACCAAATAACATTGATAACCAAATTACTCTAGCAATAATAATTTGAAAAGCCTCCCCCACCTGCCATTTGAAGGAAATTTTCAATGAAAGCCACTTATTTGGCTCCATAATCATGTATACATTGTTGATTTTAAGACAGCACACAGGAGGCTTTGCCAGAAAAAATTTAAAGTTCAAGTAGAAAAAATAATCACAATATCTTTCTGTCATTTGCTGCTTGTATTTGTTTCCTTAAAATGCACAGCTAAATGCTCTCTACACACAGATATCACTTGGTAGGCGGGGTGTATCTTATTACTGGGTTATTTTCCAGTACATTTGGCATAGTTAAGTTAAAGTATATTAACTTTCTCTCAAAATAAAGATGAAAACAGAGTTGTAGCGGTTGTGAATGCTTCAGCCATTGTCAGGAAGTTAAGAACTGACAGTAGGTCCAAATAATCAACTCTGCCTGGTGCATATACCATAGTTTTCCCCTGGGATATCCAGTCTAATCCTACAATGTATCTGACTGGCATGAATGTAGAATTACTTTCAATAAAGATTTTATTTCAAGCTTGGATGATTTCCCCCAAAACATCTTGTCACTAAGGCAAAGTATATCATAGAATATCTGATTTTTTTTTCCTCCAAGTCAGCTTTTGAGGGTGAAAAATACACATTTCAACTCAAGTACTCAACTCAGGTCAATTCGCTGTAAAAATCACATTTTAACATATCTAGGCTGATTAAAGATTTGCTGCGTTAAAGAAATCGGGGAGCTGTCAAGGAGAACTAACCCTAAAGTCTGCAAATGTAAAGAATAAGCAACACATTTACTCATCTACAGTTTTCAACCCCCCTGCAGTAACCTCCACGCAAAGAGCAAGCAGGACAGATGCCTCCACAAGCTAACACCGAGCTTCTAGAATATTTGCCTTTTTGCAAGTAAGGAATATTTAAAGGTCACACCTTCCAATAAGTATAAGATTGGTTCCAGGCTCTAGGAGAAATATGAATGGCCTGGTCATGATCACACTAAAAACAATCTTCATTTCTCTCTTTATCCTTCTCTCTGTCTTTATCCTGTTCTCTTCCTTCCTGATGCCAGATTAAGTCAGCATGTCAGGATAGGGGAACCATCAGTAGCAGTACACCACTCTATTTTGAATTCACTGCAGTGTTTCACTTGGTGCTTGCTTACATTATTTCAGCCTTGGTGTCACTTTATTTAATTTATGCTTGGTTCATATACACTTAAAAATATCTTAGGTTACCTATAGTCTCACCCCTTACTCACTAAAAGCACACAAATCACATGGTTTAGTTCTAGTGGGATAGAAGTAATTTTTTAATATTTAATAATTATAGCACATTATACAATGTTTTAAATTCAAAATCCCTCTTAGCTCTATTATACTTTATGACTAACATATAATATTATGATAAAATGTATGTGCAAGAATGAAAACTCAGCATGGATAACAGCAGATGAATCTTGAGAGAGGCACAAAAAGGTCTAGATTTGAGTCATAATAGGTGATTACAGAGGTGTGTACTGAACAATAGACTCATGAGTTAGCCTGATGTCCATATGTACAAGGACAGATGCAGAAACTGGCACAATTTATTTCTCCACCACACTACAGATTATAATAAATTCATGTGTGTAAAAGCAAAACAAATAGTTTCTATCTTTAAGCCAAGTATTGTAAACATTTTGAAGGGGTTTGCATTTCTGCAGATACATCAAGCATTTTACCTAAAATAGAACTTGATGGTCAGATTTTAGATGGCCAAGAAAAATGGTGTCATTATCTTTAACTTCAACCATCCATAGTATAAACCAGATAAAAATTACATTTTATTCTAAACTCCTCTCACCAGTTTTGTTCAAACTGGGTACATGTTAGAAACTCACTGTCAGATAATACTTGGGAAGGAAAGGCACCCTGCACACTTACAGGCCCTTAACTAGCTCTCAAGAAATATTATCTCTGTTCATCTCTGCCTTCATGTTCTCAGCATCTCGGAGTAGGTATGAAACTCAGGTGTGCCAGAAATGTAAATATTGTGCCACAATTGAAACTAATTTCCCCTGTGAGCCCTATTCTTCTAAATGATCTAAATTTAGTCCATTCAGAGTGTCTTCTAGACACTTCTAGACATTTTCCTGGGTCCTTTCTAGTTCTGGAGGGCTACGTATGGCCTAAGCATTTGGTGGGGGGCAGGGAGAGCATCCGTTTATACAGTATTTCAATAAGTATTTACTGAGCACCTAGTACTCAGTGAGCCAAACACTAATCTGGGTCTAGGAATACAGCACTGAACAAAAACAGATAAAGTCCTGGTCCTTAAGATGTTTACATTCTACTAGAGAAAGGTAGTAAAGCAGATAAGCAGGGTAGAAAGTGTCTGGCTTTTGTCACCTGTCCTGGCTTGTCTTCATTTCCTTCTGGTTTTCTGTCGTCATCCCCAACTTCCATTTTCAGGTCTTGGTTTCAGTCACTGGTCAGACAGACACTGTGGAGTTATCTTATGCCACCTTTGCGTAGATACGCAATGCAGTAATTTGTCTTTGTTTCGGATACATTGAACATGAGGAAGTCTGGAATTTTTTTATAACCCTAGGTTTTCCCCAAGGAGGGGAATATGGGTCTATCTGATCTCAGAATCCTCAAACCTTCCAACAGCCTGCATCCCCAGGGAAGGGGGGTAAGAAGGACTCAGAATTGGGCCGCATTCATGGGACCTCACCAAAGTCTCAGCTCTCTTTTTAAGTCTCTTTCTACCGATCCAGAGAAATCTTTCTCTTGTCTGGCAGCAGGGTAGCCTGGCTCTTGATCTACCTTCCAATCTATTGGTTAAGCCATTGCTGCAACTCTGAGTCCAGGGCACTTAGGCCCAGTCCTTTTCAATTCAAATGTCATAGCTTACAAAAATCCAAAGCACTTTCTTTGCTTTTCTGTTGTACCATCCCTCCCCTGAGGACACAATGCTGCTGATTGAATCTTGGAGAAAAGAAAGAGGCATAAGGAAGGGTGGGGAAGAAACCTGTTATTATATATTATCCCACCTTATCTCTAAGGATAGTTTGACTTTCCCAGAATGTTCATTCTTTCGTCATTAATCTGGAAGCCCAAACCAAACCACACTTTATCTATTTATTTATTTATTTATTTATTTATTTATTTAGTAATTTATTTATTTATTTATTTTTGCCTGCGCTGGGTCCTCGTTGCCGCACGCGGGCTTTTTCTCTAGTTGCGACGAGCGGGGGCCACCCCTCATTGCAGTGTGCAGGCTTCTCACTGCAGTGGCTTCTCTTGTGCCGCAGACTCCTCTTGTGCCACAGACTCTAGGCGCATGGGCTTCAGTAGTTGTGGCACGTGGGCTTAGTAGTTGTGGCTCATGGGCTTTAGAGCGCAGGCGCAGTAGTGGTGGCACACGGGCCTAGTTGCTCCGTGGCATGTGGGGTCTTGCGGGACCAGGGCTCGAACCCGTGTCCCCTGCACTGGCAGGCGGACTCTCAAGCACTGAGCCACCAGGGAAGCCCCCAAACCACACTTTAAATGTCACTCACTTTGCCATTCAATACGGGAATCTGCAACATCTCTGAATGCCTCCTGATGGGGAACTCATGTTCTTTTTAAGTGCAGAATATTTAATAACCTTGATAGATAGTCCCCCTATTTTTCTAGTATACATTTGGAAAAATCTATACCAAATATTAATAATAGTAATATCTAAGTGATGGAATTATCAGGGAGTTTTAGTTTCTATTTTGACTCATCTACATTTTCTAAATTTTCTATAATAACTGTGAATCTTTTGAAGGAGCCTAGTCTATTTTCATAACTCTAATTCATCATATGGAGTTGAAATTTGTCTCTGGGCTGATTCCAGGAACTGGATTTACTAGAGGAAAGTAGACTTTTTCTTCCATATCATGGCTTTTTGCTTTCAGTCATCATGGCTTCCCTAATTGTTCTTTTTTCCAAACCAAAACACCATCAGTCCCTGCCCTGTGTCACTGAGGAGCCTGTCACTCTGCTTCACACATTCACCCTGGAGCCTCTATTTGTGCAGCCTCTCAGAGTCAAGTCACTGTGAAAAACATCTAAAGCTTATTTTTCCTCAGAAAGTAAAATTAAGTGTGGACGAATGAATGCTGACACCCAAACTACAACTGATTCTCTTTCAGCTATTCTGGGACCTTTTAAATAAGGAAACAATTTTCTAGAAAACTGCTGAAGATTTGATAGATGCCCTTAGCGGAATAGCTGTTCTCTTCACCTATGTGAAAAGAAATTAAAAAAAAAAAAAAAAAAGAGATTGATGAATCCTGACTTTGCATATTGATAGTATTCCTTTTAGTTTTATCTAACATCACAAGGCAAATATTTAAGTTATATTTTCCACTAATGTCTTATAATTAGGTGCCTTATTCTGCTTGGCCTAATTAATGCTGATCCACACACAACCCCCAATGTTCTATATAAAATGTTACTAGCACATACTAGTGTTTTAACTGCCTTATTGGACAAATTCCAAGTAAAGGATAATAAACAGTCTTATATATTTTTTTCTTTTCTAAAAATACTCCCAACATGTAACACATTTCCTAGCCTTTCTCCCCTAAATCCAGGGCAATGTCTTCCCAGGATGGTGATATTATCCATGGTTATTGGTAGATCAACAGAGCTCAGGGAATAAAAATTAAGACTTCTTTTACTGCTGACATGGTCAAATGTGAATGGCTAAAACCATTTTAAAGCTTAAGAGAAAACATCTGAGGGAAACAATAGCTGAAACTCTCAACCAATCTCACAAATAGTGCATTTCTTTTCACAGTGAGAAGTGAATGCTCTCAGAAGTTTAAAACACTGTGTGAATCTGGAGAAAAAGACAATATGTATTAATTTGGTTTTTCTTCCACCTGAACACCCTTCTCATCCCTATAAATATATCCTTGGATGTGAGTTAGGTGATTAAAAAAATCAAAATATGTCACCCAAGACTTGTGCCGACTTTCTGACTCACTTCTCTTCCACGTCTGCCTCAGGCTTCAACATTAAGAAACCCCTTGATTTCAAACCCCAAATTCTTGAATCTTAGTTATTTGTGGAAAGAATATCTATCTCCCAGAGTAATAAAGATCTGCATCTTCATCTAGGTGCTACTGCCACTTAACTACATGACTTTGATCAAATTATTCAATCTTTCTCAGGCTCCTTTTGTCCATCTGAAAATTTTCCTTCCCATCTGAAAAAGAAAAAATGGGAAGATTCCTAATGTATATTAAAGTTATCATGATTTAAACAGCAAAGTACTAGTTAAGAATACACACAGAAATCATCCACAGAGTAAAAATACCAGTTGTGTGTGTCTGTGAGTTGTAGGAAGGTAGCATCACAAATCAATGGAGAATGGCAATTTATTCAAGAAATGTGGTTGGGGGAATCAGCTAGCTTTTGAAGAAAAAGAAGATTGAGATTACCATCACATTTCAAACAGTAAAATATACTGAGATGAATTAGAGGATATGAAATGAAATCATTTTTTAAAACTAGGAAAAATATTAATGACATTTATCTAATTTATTTAAATGGATGAATTTTATAATAACAAAAACAATGATAGAAATTCCAAAAGAAATAGTGCCAGATATGACCACACAAAATTTAAATAAACAAAATTAAGGAAAAAAAGAATTGGGAGAATGTAAGTACAACAAAAGTAATGAAGTATTATGTATCTTAATACATAAAAACTCACAAATCTCTATGTACAAGGATGTTCATTGTAGCATTGTCTGTAATAGCAAAAATTAGAAGCAACCTAAAAGTCCATCAGCAGGGGAATGGTTAAATAAATTATTTCCATATTATGAAATGTAACAACATTTTTTTAAAGGGTGAGGTATTTTTATATGTACTGACTTGGAAAGATTCCCATGATATATAGTTAAGGGGGAAAAAAGCAAATTGTACCATATTATGTATTTTTTATCTCACTCTTTTTTAAAAAGAAAATATATATATATAGATAGGTAGATGGATAGATAGAAAAACATCCAGAAGGAACACCCATCTGTTAATTATAGTTATCATGAAGGAGTTTGACTAGAAAACCAGAGAGTATTTTACCTTTTTATTCTACATACTCCTGATTAGCACACTGTTAAAGACTATGTGTTAGTTTTGTTATACAAAATAAGTAAGTGGATTAAGTAAACAAATAAAATGATATGCTCTCAATAGGAAAAAGGCAGGTGATATGAACAATTGTTCACAGAAGAAAAAATCCACATGGCTGGTCTTTTTTTAACTTCTTCCCCATTTCCTAACTTCAAAGAATCCTAAATTCAAACAATGACAATCATTTTTCACCTATCAAGTTAACAATTATTTTAAAAAGAATAAAACCAAATGATAATAATGCTAACAGGACTATGGGTTGTCATGTTACATATCCCACGTTATCATATTTTAAGAGAAGAGAGCCCATATCTTAATCTAGCGCAAGTTCTCAAAGTGTGGTCCCGGGACCAGTTGTATCATCTCTAGGAACTTGTGACAAATGCATATTCTCAAGTCCTTCCCCACAGGTGCTGAACCAAAAATCTGAAGGTGAAGTTCAGCAAACTTGCCTTTCATATGGTTTCCAAATTACTCTCATGAATGGTAAAGTTTCAGAACCATCGATCTAATTATTACATTTCTACTATTTTACCCTGAGGCAAGGTTTCTCAACAGCAGCACTATTGACATTTTGGGCTGGATAAATTCTTTGTTTGGGGGACTGTCCTGTGCATTGTAGAATGTTTAGCAGCATCCTTTGCCTGTACCCACTAGATACCATAGCAACTCAACTCCCCCACCCCACCCAGTCATGACAGTCAGAAATGTCTCCAGACATTGCAAATGCCTAATAGGGGGAGTGGGAGTGGGTAGTTGCCCCTATTTGGAAACCACTGCCTAAAGAAATACTCCAAAATGTGGAGAAAGAATACACAAAAAGATTTTTTAATACATCAGTTTCACTTATACTAAGAAATCATAGGGTACAGCCCATTCTGTCCCATATAAGATAATGAGTAAAAAATATATACTACTTATATAAAACATGGGAATTGCTCATGATAGAACTGAAAAGCGTTGAATACAAAATTTTATAGAAAGTATTTTCTTGAATATGTATGTAAATAAATTACTTATACATTTATATTAAATGCTGGCAGTGTTATTTTCTTGCTCAAAACCCAAGGTTGAATTCCCATCACTGTTAGAATTAAGTCCTAAATCCTTACCAAGGCCCATGAGTCCACCCACAGCATCTCCTACCTTCGCTGCCTCACTCTCCTCTTCTCTATTCCTAGAACCAGCCACTGGGGTGGTTCACCACTGGGGCTTTCTACCTACTTTTCCCTGCCTGGTGTTTTCCTTCCCTTGGTTTGTGCACATAAGCTGGTCTCTGCCCCAGCGTCCCTTCCCTAGAAAGAACTTCTGAGCACCTTATCTGCCACATGTGCACTTTCCACCTCTCTACACAGTGGAATAATCTAGAGGCTGTATTATCTACAGCCAGCCAGGCTCCACTCATTCTTGGTAAAGAAGAATCTCTGGGGATGGATTCTAGGCCATGAGAAACTTTTAAAAGCCTCCCAGGGTCAGTGGAAGAACCACCACTTCTCTTAGTTTTTCTTCAAGTACCTCAGTGCCTGAAACCACACCATATACTGATTAGCGTATTGTTTATTGTCTGGTTCCCCCACTAGATTGTATGCTGCATATGGGCAGGCACTTTGTTTTACTCACTGCACCATCCTCAGCATCCAGAACAGCGTCAGGCACCTAGCAGGTGTTGAGTAATAGCAGGCCTACTGAGTAACAGGTTTTTATGAATGAATAATGGGTACCTTGAGTTACTGTTTACAGTTGCTGGTGTGGTTTTTTCTTTACTATACTTTACTAAATTTTCAAATTCTAATAGAATGTATTACTTTATAATCATAACAAAAGAAATTAAAGCTGATTTTTAAGTCTACCTTTGAAAATTGTGATATATTTGAAGCACAGTGATTAGCACATAAAAGATATTCAACAAATAGTAACTACTGTTAGTGTTCCTTTTGGTATTATCTACTATGTAAGGGCTTTGGCTATGATATCCCATTTTATCCATGGTTGTTATCACCTTATAGAATACATATTCCAACCAGAAATAAGACATTTTGAAGTCTATGGGCTAGTCACTTTGTGTGTGTGTGTGTGTGTGTGTGTGTGTGTGTTACGCAGGCCTCTCACTGTTGTGGCCTCTCCCGTTGCGGAGCTCCGGATGCGCAGGCTCAGCGGCCATGGCTCACAGGCCCAGCCGCTCTGCGGCATGTGGGATCTTCCCAGACCGGGGCACGAACCCATGTCCCCTGCATCGGCAGGCGGACTCTCAACCACTGCGCCACCAGGGGAGCCCTAGTCACTTTTTTTATTTTATCACTCCTCCTATCTTATTGTTCTGAATATTGCTTTAAAGATACATTAGACTCTCCCTGTAATGGCCAATGAATATAAATATGAAACAAGTGAATAATTGAAAATGTTTCAGTCTTTTGCAATGAAATCAATGCAAAGAGGGTACTCAATAAATGCAAAGAATAAGGCCATGTTACCTGTGAATGTGCGACTGCCATATAAAGTACCTTTTCCATGATGTGCTTTGAAAGAATTACATACACATAGCTTTAAAGATAATTTAAAAGCAAAAATGTCAGAATATAGCAGTAATTCCCTTTTAGGAGGATAGTTTTTTGCTTACTTTGGAAAACAATACTAATATGATATTTAAGTATAAAATTGAAGACTTTACAATTAGTTTAAATCAATTAATTTATAAATTTGCATATAAAAAATGACTGGATCACCAGTGAATGACCACCTTGAAATACATTAGTATTAAATGCAAAAACATTTGTGAATGCTCTTCTGCTTTTGCAATATTTGAAAAATTTTCTAACATACAGCCATGACTTCAAGGGAGAAGGTAGAATTCCTGCTAAGTCCCCAATCTTTAAAAAAAAATTAAAAGGCCAGTGTAGACAGCAGTATAGTTTGTGCAAATTGAGAGTAGGCAAGCATATGGTTAGCATGGACCCCCCCCCAAAGTAGTTATAGCACATAGGAAACATAAGTTGAGCACATTGAAAATTTATTCTATTTTTAACAGCCTCTCTTCACTGAAATGGTCAAAGTCACAATTAACATTTCACATACAGTGGATGAGCCGTATTTTGCAAGTGTGACCTGATGGCAAAAGTACGTTTACCACTGCACTTTCCCCATTCAAGTTAAACCATCCTAAAGTTATGTGTGTTGGAAAATCACAGCAATCCAGAGATAGGGAAGGGAATATTTTTAGTACACCTCCAATAACCTGAGGCTTGTTCTGCAGGCAATTATGTGGCTTTCTACTTGCTTTGCAAGTCACTATGGTAACAGCAAAGCACAAACTTAAAAGGAAGTTTGCATCCATATATCTGTTTGGAGCTGGACTATTATTAAATGCTTTGGTCTTCTTAATTCAGCATTAATTTTTAGTTTTATAGTAAATCTCTCTTTCATTTTGAATCATTTGGCTGTGATTTTAAGCAACTAAGAAATTCCTTTGAGTTAGCAATTCAGCTCACTTTTGGAAAAACTTACCCAGCATGAGGCTCTGAGGATTTTTTTTGTCTGGGGTCCAGCATCTATAGCTCTGGGTTATAGATTGTTTCTAAAATAATCTAAAATTGATGGATCATTGCTCCGTCCATTTGGGCCCAACAAAAAGTAGCTCTGGCATTTCTTCTCCTTCTTATGCTGTAAACTGTATATCACCTTTCTGATCTCTTGCCAGAAAAATGAATTCTTACCCACTTCAAGATTTTATAAACTTGAATTTACTTAACGGTATAAGAGTTTCTTTTAAAATGAACACATATCAAGTGCTATTTTGTGAACAAATTCATAAAATCATAATTATTTTTGTCAGGCTATTTTAAACTAAGCTGTGTTCATAAATAGCCTTTTTCAAAAGAGTTGCAGTTTGGGGTCTTTTTCCTATTAGTCAAGCATTCACAGGCACTAAACTTTGAGCTCTTCATGTGGCTGCAAATCACGTATCTTTGCTATAAGGATTTTTTGGGAATAATCTAATGGTGAGTAAACAAACATGTAGAAGAATTTCCAAATATTGATCTAAGATCTAAATGTTTTTGCACCTTCTTACCATCCATCAATTTACTGTATGGTAATCTCTCAACCATGTCTCTGCTCTCACCTTTCTCATTCAGATGTGGTCTTTTGCCTTTTGGCCTTTGTTTTGTCCTAAAAAGGGAGTTTCTTTCATTTCTTTGCTGAAAACAGGTTAAATTGTAGCTCAAAATTTACAACACTGTCATGGAGTTTAAGGCCAGATGAAATCTAAGCCCTACCAGAGGGGTGGAACTTGCCAGAAATGACCACAATCTGACCTCTTTGAATTAGCTGCTACGGAGTTCTGAAGCCTGGGTGGCATAGGAGGGTAAAATCCATAATGTTTCAGACTTAGTAGATCCTTAGCAAAGCACACTAGAAGTAACATTTCTTAACATATGCTGCTTATTGTCTCTCAAGAAAGAGGACCCACAACATGCAAGTAAGTTAGGGAACACAAGAGTTACACAAAGATGAACAGGGTTAGTTTTCTGCAGGACTTGTCAGAGCCTTTATTATGCTATTGTGCATTGTAAATTTCCAAGAAAGAAAAATGGCATATAATTTTCTCCAAAACTTTTCTTACTCCAGATTGCTATTTTTGTGAAGTATGTCACAGAGATGGTGTTTTGCAGAACTCACTTTAGTGAAAGCTGTCTTGGAAGTACTGCCAAACCCATAGTAAAAATGTATTTGGTTTCTGAATCAGATCCCTCCCCTCCAATAATACAACTCAACTGCATTTTAAGCTACTGGAAGTACAGCTTACTGTTTCTGAGAGTTTTCCATCTTACATACTCGATTGCATCTTTTTCCATGCAGGGCTTTTATTTCTTTCGATAGCCTCTATTTCTCCTCTACATATGTTTTACTAGTTGAAGCCTTCAGAAATCATAACACTTGCAATGCCCAGCTAGTCCTCACAGTGAGAGTGGAAATTATGACACCCATTGATCTGAGGTAAAAAACTGAGATTTGAATAATTTCGTAGGATTGTATTCTAGCTGTATTTTGACATTGTGGTCGACTACTTATGTGGTCCTAAATCAACCACTTAACTATTTAAGAGTCTGTTGAGGTACAGAGTAGGTAAGTTCACATTTGAATAGTGAAGTCTATAACAGCATGAATACATCCATAACAGCATGAATACATTTTCCAGACATCCCCAGTTTGGGAGCCTTCTTTGCTAGAAATATCTATCACCACTCTTTACTATAAAGGGGTTTAATCTAATGTGAATGTTGATGTGAGAATATTTTTGCCTATCTACATGAATCATATAGTTCAGTAGTTGGTGACTTAGACCCCAAAATAGTCTTCACCCTCAGCATCTTTTCTAACCTAAAGATTGATTGATTTCTCAATATACCAACTACTGGTTGGTTGATATTCAGAACATAAATTGCCAATGAAATACATACACACACACACACACACACAAGCACACGTTTTGTAACAGAATAGGCAAGAAAGCATGCAGTCTGTATAATACACATCCACATTTTCTTAACATTCTTTCTTAACTACATTTGATTTTTCTAAAAGTTATTGCAAGTAACTTAATTTTCCCAACTTGGAAAAAATTCCAAGGTGCTAAGAAAATTTAACCTGCAGTAATTCAAATATAACAAGAATACAAGACTAAATGTTATTTGGTAAAATCTACTGTAACAAGATTACTTGAAAGCACCCATTAGTTAAAACTAGTTTTATTAAAGTCACATGGAGAGTGTGAAGAGAAATGGACACAAATAACACAGGTTGAGATGGCATGAATGTTCCACATTTACACACGCAGAAGAGCTCAAAGTGAACACTTGTCCATGGGAAATTTAGGAAACTGATGAATTGGCAGAAATCCATTACAGGAGTCCTCTCCCATGATCTGCTGGCCAAGAGAGAATCGTTTCCCTGAGGGGGGCTCTGACAGCCTGCTGTAGCCTCCTACTCTTCACTCCATTGAAACTCAGCCTTGCTTTCCTCTAGATTTGGTCCTGCTCTGGATTCTCAGATCAGGACGTTTGCTGAGCAAGAAAACCATAAAGAACCCTGGGAAAATTAAAAAATAATCTAGTCCCATTTCAGCCTTCTTTTTCTCCTCTCACAGCTCAAGTCCCACCAGCTATATCTTTCCTGTATGCCCTGGAGACCCCTCCAGTCACGCCAGTTCCTCCAGGTAGCCTAGACCTCTTCCAGCTTCTACCCCCATAATCTCCAACAATGACAGCCACGACTGTCCCCTCCAATAATCAGCTCTTGGACGTCCCTTGATTTCTAGCCTCACCTTGAGTTTGACACAATTCTGGCTCCCAGCTACCCCAAATCTCATTGTTCCTGCTATTGACTGAA
Organism: Mesoplodon mirus; assembly: GCF_964341445.2. Lineage (NCBI taxonomy): Eukaryota > Metazoa > Chordata > Mammalia > Artiodactyla > Ziphiidae > Mesoplodon > Mesoplodon mirus. The sequence goes on from NC_138984.1 coordinate 60,833,743, forward strand.
ATTATAGCCATTATTAACTAGGAAACTATATCTCCCATCATCAATCTGTCTTGAGGTCACCCCTTTCCCCTCTCAGTCTCCCTGGACTCCAGGTCCTAATGTTCTTCTTCTCCCCTGTTGGCCCTATATCAGCCATTCACCTTCATACTTGAATAGGCTTTTTGTTTGTTTGTTTGTTTTTGTTTTGTTTTGCGGTACACGGGCCTCTCACTGTTGTGGCCTCTCCCGTTGCGGAGCACAGGCTCCGGACACGCAGGCTCAGCGGCCATGGCTCACGGGCCCAGCTGCTCTGCGACATGTGGGATCTTCCCGGACCGGGGCACGAACCCGTGTCCCCTGCATCGGCAGGCAGACTCCCAACCACTGCGCCACCAGGGAAGCCCTAGGCTTTTGCTTTTAATTTTACCATCTTCATGCCCCATGCCTTCTGAGCCCTGTTCTCTGCTAGATAATTCTTATCAGCTTAGACCTTTGCTGCCTATGGGTAATGTTTTTAAAGCAACTTTTACCTAATAGATAATTACTTGATCAGTTATGTTATCTCTCTCCATATTTGTTTAACAAATTTTTAAATTATTATTGTGGCATAGTCAATGAATGAATTAGCATCCCAAAAAGGAATTACTTTAAATCCAAAAGAGAAAAACTGTCTTCCTTCACAATGAATCATACAAGTGATTTTTATAATCAAGAGGTCTGGGAGAGTCTCAAGAGAGACTTTAAGCCAAGGTAAATAGGTGTGTTAAAGAGAAGCAAAGCCCCACTCCATTTGTGCCTACTCCAGGTTAGGAGAGTGTTTTAAAATCATTCTACAGACTTTTGGTAAATGTAGTAACAAAGTGGCACAGTTTCTTACATTGCAAAGGAAACTCTAAACTTGAAGTCTCTGATAACTCACTGATACTTTAAATGTGAGAATCCCTTCCAGAAATGTAGTCATGCCAACATTACTCACAGGTACAAATGCTTTCCATTTGAAGGAGAAGAAAAGTGAAAATGGGAGGCAGAATATCTTGAATATTTAGTCCAAGTTGAAGAGTCATTCTTCCCACAATAAATCCATTGTAACCAGGCTGTCAATCACAATGCTGCTGTGAGGAATAAAACTCCAGACCCCCTTATGGAAGGACCTATAACCATGTGGAGGATGGTAGAGTGACAAGTCAGCCCAGTTATTAAGCATAGGAGCCATAACACACCCCAGGGCAATGATGTTTCCACAGGAGCTGCAACCCACCTGCCTGGGTCTGAGCCTCAGCTCTGTGTGATATCAGGCACTTTGCCGCTCTTGGCCTCAGTCTTCTCGTTTGTCAAAAGGGCTTAAATAATAGATATTACCTCATGGGATTGTTATGAAGATTAAATGAGACCAAAAAATTGCTGAGAATAAAATCAACTATATTTCAATTTAAAAATTAAATTAAATAAAAAATAAATAATAGGGACTTCCCTGGCTGTCCAGTGGTTAGGACTCCGTGCTTCCACTACAGAATAGGGGTGCGGGTTTGATCCCTGGCCAGGGAACTAAGATCCCACATGCCTCTGCAGCCAATAAATACATACATAAATAAAATTGCTTAGAATAATACTTGATTTTGCTTGATTACTACCGATATTGATCAGGTCAAGGACATCTTGCTGACATCTTGTGGGGAGTCACAAATTGAAGGCTTTGGCCCTCCTCAGTCTCTTTCAGGAGAGAGGAGGCATGGGCTCTTGGTCACAGAAATGGTATGTCAGAGATCTGGGTTTGTGGAGAGATGGAAAGAGAGCAAGTCTTCCTTCCTCCTGCCTCCTCTGAGTGGGGACTCGGTAGGCCCACGCAGACCAGAGTCCGCTAGAGCTCAGCCAGTGCCCCAGTGGGCTCTGAGACTGGATGCCCCACTGCCTTGCAGGAAAGTATTCTTTTGCCCCACTTTATTCTCTGAGCTTATATTTCCCTTGGGTCGGGGTTCTGGAGGAATGCAGATACAGTATTTCTTAGCACCCTGTCCTTCCATGTGCTCTCCCTATATCCCTAACATCACTAAAACCTAATTTTAATATAAAACCAAGGAGCTTTCAGTGGTGAGAATAAGCATTATTTTTTTTATGTTAAAGTCTCAATTGATAGGAAGGGGCTTTATTTTCTTTTTAAGAGTCCCATGTTGAAGCAGGCAAGACGTTACCAGTAATAAAACCACATCCTAATGTTTCATTGGTATTCCAGCTCTCCACAGTCCTCACATAAGCAAACATTTCTTTGATTCCAGTGGGACTCTTCTCCTGTGCAAATGGCACAGGCTTCTGCATTTTATTGAGATGTGAGCTAAATTGAGTAAAATGGGTAGGGACACTTAGAATTTTGTTATACACCTAAATGTCCCAGAACCTACCCTCTCTACAAAACATATTTCAGTTAGCATTTGTCAGGAATACTTTACTCATGCTAATCACTAAAAACTTAATTATTTTTTCGGTCCTTCCATCATGAATTATGTATCTATTGTTCTGGTTTTTTTGTGTTTGGCTTCTTATATATTCGTGCATGTCTGACCTGTTTCCTCCATTGACTATAACCACTTCACAGATTGAATCTTGTTAACTCTCCACAGTAATTTTTGTCATTTTTGCTAATTTATTCATTCATTCATTCCACAAACATTTATTAAGCACCCACAATGGCCAGGTATTATGGGGATAGAATCCTTCCCCCAAAAGTCATAGGTTCTATTTCCATACAGTAAAGCACACAGAGTAGAAGATTAAATAATGCTGTGGTCTAGTGGTTTTTCTGGAACCTGAATTTTTCTTTTTTTTTTTTTTGCTTGTGTTGCATTCTGTGTTTTGCCAAAGCCAATCACTGCCCTTATTCTCCTTCTTTAAGTTGAAATTTAAGGAAGAAAAAGGATTCAAGAGCACAGAACTTTATAATTCAAAAGTAGCCCCAATTTTATTCAAACTCCAGTGAGTCTTTTTTTTTCTCTCTCTCTCTCCATAGGATAGTGGCCGAAGCATCCAAGAACCTCATGTCCACACAAAGCCTAGGGATTGTATTTGGACCCACCCTTCTGCGAGCTGAAAACGAGACAGGGAACATGGCGGTGCACATGGTGTACCAGAACCAGATCGCCGAGCTCATGCTGAGCGAGTACAGTAAGATCTTTGGCTCGGAGGAAGACTGACAGACAAGGCGAGTTACTATGTTCACATCTGTCTCGATGCCTAATATTTTTACGTTTCTGTAAACATATTTCTGAAATATTTTTTCCTTTCAAGAGACAGATGCCTCATTTTGTGAAAACTTAATGATGACTTTGTGTTTAAGTTCCAAACATTTGAATAAAATAGTTGACAATATTTGCCTATATGTGTTCTACATTAACCCCTTCAGTGTTGTGCCTTCCAGCACTTCTAGGCATACATTATGCATGCTCCCTGCTATAAAATAGTGTGCAGAGGACAGCACATATCCAAAAATAGCCCTAATTCGACTCCCGGGCATTGGATGTGTGGTTGTGTATGTGTAGCCATGTGAGTGAGTGTGAGTGTGAATGTGATTGAGAGTGTGGGTATGTGTCCACACAGGTGAGCCTCTTCACTACCCTGGCTGCCTCAAGCCTCTGCCCATACACCCACAGGTACACGAGTAGAACCAAAAGAGGGGAGAAGGCAGAAATGAATACTTTTTAAATAGAACAAAGGAAATCAGGATCTCAACCAAAGTAGACATATTTCCTCTTTCAAGAACCTTTTCGTTAAGTGTAAATCTAGTCCAGCTATCCTTGGTGCTAGATGCTGAAATTTACAAATACATGTTGAATGGCATTTTTTCTGAAGAAAAATGGCAGGTCAAAACATTTGCCATTGGATATGTTTTTTTGGGTTTTTTTTTTTGCAGTACGCGGGCCTCTCACTGTTGTGGCCTCTCCCATTGCAGAGCACAGGCTCTGGACGCGCAGGCTCAGCGGCCATGGCTCACGGGCCTAGCCGCTCCGCGGCATGTGGGATCTTCCCGGACCAGGGCACGAACCCGTGTCCCCTGCATCAGCAGGCGGACTCTCAACCACTGCGCCACCAGGGAAGCCCTGGATATGTTTTTTTACATATACTATTTGCAGTCCCATAAACATACTGTCTTATAAATGAGAAGCAAAATTAGTGCCCTGTAGTTCTGATCTTTATATTATACAGGAATTGCATGTCTGCTCATTTTTAATGTTAACATCTATTTTGAATCTTCTTCAAACTGTATATCTTCCTTTTCCCTGGCTATGTCATTTTATGTAGAATTTTTATTATGCTTCTGAGGATGCTTTATTGGTGAATTACATTAAATCCATCTAGAAAGAACTTTTTTTAAAAAGACTTTTTTTTCATACGCCCTAAGGATGACTTGACTGGACTTGGATTGCTTTATCCATTTGATGGTTAATTTCAGTTGTCATGGATAAACAAAAGGGTAACTGTCTAGAATATATCAAACATTGTTTTATTTTGAAAACTGTGTTCTAGCTGAACACATCTCATAGCAGGTTTTGTGAAATTATTCTGCTGATAAAAATGTAGACTTATGTTTGACAGCTTTTTAATCAAATTCAAACGGAATAAATAAAGCTAATCCAGTGCAATAAAGAGTAAGTCTAGTTATTGATTTGTTCATAAAATGAAAAATAAAGCATGTAAATAAAACACGTGAAGCACGGATCCAAGAGCAAACACTTAGAGCAATAAGGAACTCAGAGGCCTGGGCTGTCTGCATGGGTGGGGTATACGGTGGAGGGAGAGCGGCTGCTCGAGAGACAGCCAGATGTGCATGCAGCTCCAGCATCCACGGAGCTGCCTGAGGAAGGAGAGGTTTCCCTTACCCTTGTTGAATGTCTTCATTTTGGCAATGACGCCAGTAAGCTGGCTGATGGCCAAGAACACAAGCGACCACAATAAATGCTGAAGTGTGGTTTCATGGAGTGGGACATATACAAATACCACAAAGCCAAGGAAAGTCACATGAGGCAGAACCCCATGATCTAAAGTTGCTGGTAGCAATGAGCTAACAGACTTGCAGCTTTAAGCTCTTCTTTTATTCAAAGTTGTGCTTGTGCCTTTCAGAAAAACATGGAGACATGAAACAAGAGTTTCTGGCACTCAAATCCTTCTCATTTCCATGACATTTCATATTCTTAATCAGGTCTTCTCCAAGACTTTCATTACTTCTTAGTAGTCCAAGTGTTAAAATCTTATCCCTTCCTGTGTCCATCTTTAAAGTAATTCTGGGAGCAACAGCCAGAGAGAAGAAGGGCTAGCAGCCCCAGAGAAGTGGCAGTACCTTCTCTGAGCAGGGACTCACAGCCCCTTGCCTCTGCTGCTTTCCAGATTTATGATCTTCAAAAGCAGCAGCTTCTTGATTTCCAATCTGATGGGATTTAGCCTTATTCAAACCCCAGCTGTGTCCTGTCCCTGCCTGCTAAGGGCATTTAATCAAAGACTGTGTTTCCTCTCTGGAAGAAGACCATTCCAAGGTGCTGAGCCAAAGCGCCCATCACAGGATCTGACTTATACACACTAGAAGTGTAAAAAAGTTTACACCGAAAGGTCATTAGATTCCATAACATCTCAGGGACAACGATGATGCTCATTTCAACTGTTCCAAGTTTAAAAGCCAAGACTGTAGGTATACTAGGTTGCCTCACTGAGGGGTTAGATTTTATAAAACTGATCAGCATTCTCCATCAAGAAGACATTTAAAGACAATGAGCATTTCTTAATCACCTTATTTAATCCAGGTGTAAGTCTAGACTCTGCTGATCGAATACAAAGTAAGGCAAATATTACTACACTAGGCAGTTTCACAGTCCAGTAAGGGAAACAATCACCTAAGGATTAGTTACAGTTCAATACCAGATCAGGCGGTCAGCCCTCTTAGTGACCATGTAGCCCCAGGGTTTAGCACCTCTACACAGAGATGCCCAAAAAGTATTTTTTCCAGTTTTATTCATCAGAAAGTATTTTTGAATGGGTGAATGAGCAGAAGCTAGTACAGAGGTGTTAAAGTTTAGTGGTTGACAAAGAACCAAAAAACTGATTGTGCCTGGGAGAGTCAGGTGAAACTTCACTAGGAAGGTAACCCTTTCAATCTAGCCTTGACCAATGAGTAAAATTAACCAAAGAAAAATGTAGAAGACACACTAGGGAGCAGGAATGGCATGAACAGAGTTGTGAAAGATCTAACCTCTCCAAGGAAAAGTAAGAAGCTCATGTGAAGCACATGCCTGGCAATTTTGGAGAATAGAGTTGGAGTCAGATACAAGACGTGAAAAAATATTTAGATTTTACCCTGTAGGCAAAAGAGATCCAGTGGACGTTGTAAAATGAGAAACTTTGTTTCTTAGAAAGAGAATCTCTAAATTCACCAGTGGGCAGAAGAAAACAAGGTACTTGGAGGACACTGGCGTTTTCTCGTGTGTGTGCTTACGTGTGTGTGTACAGCTTTTAACGGTTTCTAGGAATGCAAGAGATAATCTTGTATTCTTAGAAGCATTTATATATTATCATGAACAAATATTTTAAAGAAATCATAACCTTAACATAATGGAAGTCCAAAGCAGTCTCCCTGGAAAATCAGGCTAGTTAGCATGTCCCATTGCAGCATGGCTTTACCTCCCAGGACACGGGAGCTTTCCCCTCTTTCCTACTCACACACAGAGCTTCTTGGAGATGGTATTTATTCCATCTTATATGTTGCAGGTCTGACTTTACTTAGCATGTGCCATATGACAGGATCACCATGCCACAGCTAGTAACTGAAAGCCATGTGATAGTTCTCTCTCTCCAATTAGAAAACAAGGATCCAATTAAAAGAAATTAAAAAGCTGTTAAAAGGGAACAATCACTTGCCACTGGTGCTGTCCTTACAGTTTAACACAACTAGAAATTGACCTGTACTTCTCTTTTCCACATTTTTTTTGTGAATTATAAGTTAATCACCCCATCAATTCCTAATTAAAAAGGTCCCACAAAGATTTTCTGCCCAAAGGACTGTCACTAAGAGTTCTGGGTCAAATTGCTCTGTTGTCAAAAATGAGAAATAAAACCAAAACAGTATCAACTCTTTCCTGGGAAACTCAAATCTTAATATGAAAAAAAAAAAAATAAACCAACAAAAAAGAAAAGACTTTGTTCAAACATAATAATCACATATTATTTCCTCAATTAAACTGTTTCCTCTCATCTTTAGAAAATAGGTGGATGTTTTTCTTTTTCTTCAAACCAAGGGTTGCAAACTAAAATGCTTACTTGGGCCGGGCAGTAATGTAAATAAGTTGTAAAGAAGAGCAGACAATGTATTAGGAAGTGTAGCCCCTGGGGAGAACTCAAGCTCCACCCCTGGACAGAAGGGCCGGCTTCCTCTCGGCCCAAGCTGGTGTTGCTTATATGGGCACGTGGGCACAATGTTGCCAGACCTTCAGATCTTTCATGAAAAGCTAGAAACTCAGAAACTTACGTGAAACCTGATTTTTAAGGGCACATAATAAAACGTATCTAAGCTGACTCAGCCCGAGGACGTCCATTTTTTTTCAACACAGTGTTGTCAAACCTTCCGATGTTGCAAAGCCAGCTCCCCAGAAAATGGTAGCACATGAAGCAAACAGTGGGGATACGTAAATAAGCCAGAACAATGGATAAGAACAGAAAATGAGCAAACTAAGAAATAAGCACTTAGGAGAACTTGCCATTTAGGTCCTGGGCAAATTATTTTCTCTATCTGGGTCTCAGTTTTTCAGTTTATGAAATAGAATCATATTTGCCTTATCTCACCTCTTAAGGCTGTCTAATGGAATCATGTGAAGGAAATTAAAACAGGTAATACACTGTGAAAATAGAAGTTGTCCCATCTACCTCCGTCTGGAGGTAGATGATAGATTTCAGGCTTATTGACCTACAATTAACTTTATGATCTTCTGAAGATGATGAGAAGGCAAGTTGGAACCAGACTCCAAAAAGCCTCAAATGTCATACCAAGAGGTTTTATATTAAGTCCATAGTCAATTTTGAGACCCTGAAGGTTGTTTAGCAGCGAAGTGACTTTAGCAAAGCTGTGAAGATTCTCCTGGCAACTTTATGAATTACAGTTTGAAACAGGGAGAAATAATAGGCACCCCTGCCAGACAGATTATTGCCATCGTACTATTAACAAAGATCTGAATTCAGACAGTGGCAGAAGATTCAGAAACCAATACTAAGGAGCATCATCCTACTGCATTTCTGAGCTTCACCCGCCACCTCTGAATTACGACTGCTCCGTGCAAAGCAGCATTTGTTGTTACACAGGACTCCTCTAGCAGGCCGCTTTCCAGATGAATTTTTCTGTGTTGGGGCAGAGCCGATTCTGGTATTCTGACATGATCCGACATTTGACAGTAACGTCTTAAGATATTTGGACCAAGTCATACCCAAGTCAGATGAGCACACATGCTACCGCATTCTTCCACCAGCATGATTCCCAGATGATCATCAGGTCGTTTCTATCTCACCTGCTCTGATGTCTCCCCCTTCTCTCAGGGCAGTGTGGCTTCTCTGGCCACTCAGAGGACCACCAAAGAAAATTAGTCCTGGAATGACTAATTTTTGATTAGCGAACATTTCTTGAGTGCTTGTTAAGAGTCAGGAAGGGTACTTTATACATACTGCTGCATTTAATCTTCATAAGTCTGTTGAGGAAGGTACTACTATTATCCTTGATTTATACTTGAGGAAACTGAGGGGACAAAGCAATGAAGTTACCCAAGTTCACATAGTTAGTAAGTGTCAGGTTAGTGTTTGAATCTATATAATATGGCTCCAGAGGCCCCTGCCTTAACCACTAGACCATATATGCTCGCTCAATTAGAAAAGAAAAATGATGAAGAAATGTAAGCAGATGAACACCTAAATATTTATACCCCATATGTGAGGAACTCCTCCCTCCCCTGTTAAAACACCTGATGAGAGTTTCACTTTCACACTAATTTTCATGAAAGAACAAGAGGGATATTATGTATTTCCCCAAAGAAATACAGAGTACCTTTGTTGTTATGAGTAGATGGCTAAATCTCATTCATGTTATTGCTATTATAATTTGAATATTCATGTACCATTTCATTTTTCTACGTTGTACCGACCATGTCACTACATTATGGAGAGGACAGCATGGAAGCCTCCTTGCCCACATCTTTAAAAGTGCTTGTTTGGGTGGCTTCTACTCTATGTTACATCATATTATCCTGTGTTGGATTGTATTTGTCAATGTCCTGTTATCATTCATCATATCATACCGCTTAATATTGTATTGAAATTAAATCTGGCCCTTTGGGGGTCCTGTGCAAGATGAAAAAAAAATGGGTCCCTAGCAGTCTTCCTCTTAGATATAATTGAAAAAGAGGAAGGCATCAAAACACGCTGTGTCTCATGCTGCTGGAGAGTGATCCTGAATCACCCAAATGATGAGACTACAGCGAACATCTTGTACAAAAAGATGACAATTTTCTGTAGCAGTGTTGTCAAAATGAAAACGTCTAGCTGTCTCGGTGAGAGACCTGGCAGAAGGATACACACGCACGTGCACGTGCGCACACACACACACACACACACACACACATCCCTTGTAGACTCATCCAGCTGCTTTTTGCTATCTTATGCTTGAAGTGAAGCATGCAGGGTCCACGAAATTCTTAAGCAAGCAGCTGGATTCTATAGAACACTCCTCATTCAATTAGGAGAGTGCTAGGAAAGCAGTGAGGGAGAGAGGTAACACTAAGCCCAGAGTTGGTACTCAGTATGCGCTTGTTGGATGAGTGAACCAAGACAGACACTCAGAACATAAGCAACATTAAATACGACTCTGATCCACCATCGGGTTTCTTATCAGCTAGTCACCACAAGTTCTATGTAGTCTCAACTCACTGGTATCTGTACTGAGTCCTAGTCCCACCTGCAAAGGATCATCAAACAGATAGGCCTGGGGCTTCCCTGGTGGCGCAGTGGTTGAGAGTCCGCCTGCTGATGCAGGGGACACGGGTTCGTGCCCCGGTCCGGGAGGATTCCACATGCCGCGGAGCGGCTGGGCCCGTGAGCCATGGCCGCTAACCCTGCACGTCCGGAGCCTGTGCTCCGCAACGGAAGAGGCCACAACAGTGAGAGGCCCGCGTACCGCAAAAAAACAAAACAAAACAAAACAAAAAAAAAACAGATAGGCCTTCAACTGCCTCTCTTGAAGTCTAAGTGCACAAGAAATACTTCTCTCCAATAGCTCAGCGGAGAGTCGGTGAGATTCGCTCACCTGACTCATGTAATTCTAACATGCATGCAAATTATGACGTCCTGTATCAGATCTGGAAGAGTCCAGGCGTCCGGGACACCCAGCGGCATCTTCCATTCACTTCCCCTGCTCTGTCAAATATAGGGTTTATGTGTCAGATAAATGCTATAGAGCATAGACTTTTTGACCAATTTACGAAAATCTCAAAAGCCAAGAGATTCGGCAAATACAAAGCATCGGCCTGAGAGATCCACACTTTCCTCTGGCACCGTTTAAGCTGACACGTTTACTTGAGACACGCACACTCACATTTTAAGAGCAGGACTTGCGCTAACCATTCTCAGATCACTAGCAAAATGTGTTCCGAGTCCATATTGGGCAGCATGCTTGAAGACGTGTGGACTTTTCCACATGATCTGGTGACATTTTGCACGGTTTAATTTCTGCTCTTTATTGCTAGACCCTACCTTTTTTTCCCTTGCAAATATTCCACCAATGGGATTCCCTTCAGTATTTTAACCCTGGGCTCAGATTCCTCTCCTTCAGCATCTATTTGCGCTGCTGCTGCACTACTTTGCCGTGACGTGTCCCTCGGTCAGATTCAAGCCTCCCTGATTGAAAGGAAGAGGACAGAGGTGTTCGGCTGCTGAGGAGAGAAACAGAGTCAGGGGACCAGGGGCCAGCCTATGCGGGTCTGAAGGGAAGCCTTAGAACTCCAGCGAGAGGTCAACGAGGAAGGCTCCCGGGACCGATGGTCCAGCTCTGGGTGCCCGTTCCTAACGTCTCCTCCCAAATCCAGGTGAAAGGCAGCTTGTAAGTGGGAGGGGGTGAAGAATACAATTGAAATCAAAACTGGTTTGAGCTCACCATTTTTCTAGCTATCAGTTCTAAGGTCACAGTCACTAAAAGTGGAAACTTAAAAATGACTTCAAAAAGGCAAACGCTAACTAGATTTCACACTGGATTTCATTTTACTTGGCATTACAGAAAGAATGCAGGTATTAAATAGACTGTTTCCTGTATACAATAAGGTTAATTAGTAGTGAGGGATGGAAAATCAGTGTAGACATAACTCTTTTCGACAGGTATCAAAAATAATCCCCTGATCCCTATAGACCCCAGCTGCATTGAAAGAGGAGCAATATAAAAGATTCTTTAAGCACAAAATTTTCGAACATTCTCCAGGTGTCCGCAGCACCAGTGCAATAGGCCCTGAGTCCCTGGGCAGGCTGCTCCGCGCGCCCCTCCGTTGCTGGAACTTAAAGGCACAGCTACTCACGCTGAATTTTGAGGCGCAGCATAAAGGCTCTCCATCCATACAAAGCGGCTGGGATCGCAGGCGGAGACAGGAGAACAAAAAGAAGAATATATTGCGGCCTGAATGGGACTTCCCTAAGCTCCTTATCAATAAGGTTAATAAGGGTCTATGCAATTTACTGATCACTAAGATGGAACAAGCCTCCTGGCGCTCCAAAGCTCCGCGTTGGCGCTGACTTTTAATGCTTTTCACAGCCAATCACATAAAAGCCCCTTTGCCCCGCACCCCAGAGAATAAACTCCGGTTCACCATCCTGGTCTCCATAAAATCGCTGGTCCATTATACTTCTACCTGCCCTAGTTAAACGGATGAACAGTTATTTCCTAGAATTTGATCTATGAGGTTCTTTGTAATTGAAGCTGGAGTACTCAGATATTTCTTTAACAAAAAAATGTATTTCTGAAAAACGCATTTCTTTTTTCTCTGCTTTAATTTTGTTATCCTCAATCGTATGTATGATATTAAAAAAATTCCAAACTTCTATCTCCTCTATAAAATACATGTCATATCAAAAAGGTGACAGGAAGGGGGAAAAGTAATTAGTGAGTTCACAGAGTTCAGTAGAAAAGTTAAAATGGAGTAACACATTACTTTTTATGTTAAGATTTCACAAGACAAATCTTGCCTGTGTTTTAATTGCATGTGACCCTGGCAGTCCTACTCTGAAATGAAGTGCCGTAAAATTAAAGATGACAGACGCTCAAAACAAGTCTTGTGATCTTGATTAGACTACAAAGACCACACTCTCTCTCTGCTGCAACTCAGATATCATGGACTGTTTTATTTGGGGAATTACTTCATTAATGCCTTCTTTGACTAGACATGTTTATTATTAAAAAAAAATACACTGAATATGGTGATATCTTGCATAACTAAATAATTCCCCAAAAGCAAGTTATAAGTGAAGAGTGTTTAAATAACCCTAAGACCTAATTTTTATAGACACTTACACATGAATATATATATATGTGGATGTAGATGTATGTGTTATGTATCCATCTTTGCTACATATATTACCTATTCTAACCTAGGATTCTCTATTATAGCTTGAGAAGCAGAGCAGTTATCTGTCATATTTCCTTATGTGGTCCCAGGCCAACAGAATGTGCAGAACTATACATTATCCTATAAAAACTATTTCTGAGAAACGCTGTTGGAATTTTAAACTTTCCAAGCATCACCTAAGTGGAGGACCGGATTTGACTCACACCTAATATTTCAAAATTATCGCCAAATCACTCTACCTAAATGATGTTGTAAGACATAGAATAGATGCTTTTACACCCCACTTCTTCCTAGTTCAACAAAAGCAAGAAATTTGGGACCAAGTGCTCATGGTATTAGACTCTGTCACCTCTGCACATTCCTGCAGGCCAGCTAGAGGCTCTGCGTTAGTCTCAGGTCCTCTGAGTCAGGGCTTCATCCTTAACATGAGGAGGCCAGATTAAAATTCATCTCTAGGACCGCCTACCCTCTAAATTTCTATGATTCTCTTATTTTGTCCCATTTCAAGAACACTATTTTAAATTCATATATTTCATCCTCGGAAACAAAAGATTTATGTTGGTTATATGGATGTTACTATCAACACGGGTATATAGATTCAACCTAGAATCAAAGATTGGAAAATCAATTTTCTAGAGTTCACTTATTTATTGCGTATCTGTGATTCTAGGAAAGTCTCTCTACATATTCTGTCTCCATTTCTTTAAATTTAAAATACATATAGCAATTTCTCTCCTACCTAACATCAGGGTTACTGTGAGAATAAAATATGATAATGTATATAAAAACTCCTTGAAAAATATATGAGGTAAGGCTTCCTAATCAGTAGTATTTTTAGTACAATTATTCGATCAGTGGTCTTCAGTGTACACAAAAGGCTTTTTCACTTACAAACCGAATAGTCCTTTAACCTATAAGACTGTGTCTTTAAGCGGCCTACATACTTGCCTTTAAAATGAAATCTGTGTCCCTGTAGAGTTTCTCCACACTAAGGTCAAAAATCCTCAGGTGTGGGATGTGTTGTGTCTCTCACATGAGAGATTTAATTCACCAGAAGAAGGAGAGTTAGGAACATGTGAAAACACTTATTAGAATCTAGTTGATGGGCTTCCCTAGTGGCGCAGTGGTTGGGAGTCCGCCTGCCGATGTAGGGGACGTGGGTTCGTGCCCCAGTCCGGGAAGATCCCACATGTCGCGGAGCGGCTGGGCCCATGAGCCATGGCCACTGAGCCTGTGCGTCCGGAGCCTGTGCTCCGCAACGGGAGAGGCCACAACAGTGAGAGGCCCGCATATGGCAAAAAAAAAAAAAAAAAAAAAGAATCTAGTTGAGCATAGTGTTGAGAAGTTGTATTCTGCTAAAAAAACTGGAGTTATATGCCCTGTCTCTACATCTGCCTCTGCCTCTGTGTTTCTTTCTCTGCTTCTCTTTGTCTTTTTCTATCTCTGTGCTTCTCTGTCTCTCTGTCTCTCTTTATTCCCGCTCCCCACCCTCACACCCAGAGCAGGAATCTTAACCTAAAATTCATGGTTCCCTCAACCCCCTGGGCTTTGACAGATACATGAACTCTCAGAACTTTCAGACTGGATAGTTTGTGCATTTCCCTCGACTTAAAGTCTGGAGTTTTCATTAGATTCTCAGTGAAGTCTGTGATTAGGGTTTACTGTTCTAGATTCACTTCCCAGCATAACAATGCTACTACCTTTTATCTGAAACTAAGAATGGGTCACTTCAGTCAAATCCTAAGGTCTACCAGGCCCCAAGGAGTCTTCATGGCTTTCTGTCTGGTTGCCTGACGGAACGGGCTGGTCCAAGGAGTGAAATATAGATCCGACAAAATCAACTAGTGCACATCGAAAAATGATGATGCATTCCTTAGAGGACCTCCCATTTACAATTGATGAAAATAGTAAATAAGCGCACCCATGAAATTGATACTTTGCCTGTTATTCAATGGAAGATATTTAGTATTTTAAGAATAAATCCAGTAATAACACAGACAGTACATTCTCACAATGCCCACTTTTAAACTGTGCCAGACACATGTCCTATGCCTGCATGGTACTTCTACACCATTAGCTGCCACAAATCAAAGGAAATGTCATTGCTTTTAATAGGATTACATAGAACACAGTCACAAGCAGGAAGACTAGCTTTAGTCTGAGTGGCCAGTAATTTGGATGTTTAACTAAATGATTGGCTGCCAAATTGACAGGTCATCCACACTGAACTAGCCACTATTCCATGAATTTTCATGACTAGGATCACAATGGTTCATTTGCATGTGTGAAATTCTGCTGTGAAGCTGGCTTTTGAACTGGCTAGCTCAGCCAAAGATGTGTTTCCCAGTGCCATGCATTAATGCCCTAGAAATACCATCACATGAGGGTAGCATAGATCTTCCCAAATCCTGCTATTAAAACACAGTCTACAACTAGAACAGCAAATCAACAAAAATGGCAACAACTGGGATGTAAAGAATACAGGGGAAATTTTGAACATTAGAAAACTAAGATTAGTACCAAAAATGAGCATTTGGATGAGGAGAGAAAAGTTTAAAGACTTTAAGTTGTAATAAAAGTTTTGGGTTTGCCCACGACTATTACTAAGAGTAACTTCCTACCCAGTGAGCATTCAGTGAATATTGAGGCATCATTGTTATGATCATTAACAAATATCAGTTTACCACCAATTTTGTATAATACCGTGGGACAGACATGAGGACAACAACACAAGCTCCATGAGACAAAGTATTTCCCTTAAGGGACTTATGATCCAGTTATAGGTGAAAAGACATGAGGCCAAAAAATAAAAATTATACTAGCCCACATTTATTATTGACTTACCATGTGCCAGTTATCTTGCAACAAGACTGTGATATAGCAGTGATTTAATGAATATTTCAAAGACGAGGAAATGTAAACTTAGAAAGGTTTACATCATTGCCCAAGGGAAAAGAGCTAGGAAGTGGTTTTAAACCAGGTATGTCTACCTTTAGAGAAATATTCTTAGTTCCTCCATATTAAAAAAATAAGAAGTCCAAAATATATTTACTGCACCATATAATAGAAAAAAAAATGTAAATATCTACTAATATAAAATTGAATAACTAAGCAAGGGAACATTTATATGATGAGGTGTTATGAAGACATTTAAAATCTCTGTGTACGAATACTATTGACAAGAGAAATTTTATTAAGAGGAAAAACAAGATATGAAATCATAGGTACAGTGTGATGCCACTGTTGTTATATATCCTGTAATGTATATGTACACACACAGCAGACTATTAGCAGTGCTTATCTTTGGGTTGTGAGATTATCAGTAATTAATTTTCTCCCATTGTGTCTGGCACATCCCCACGTTTTTGCTTTGAGCATTTGTTACTTTCGTAATTAGAAAAAGAGCAAATACAATTTTAAATATACATAAGTGGTAATCTAAGACTGTATATGGTAATTGATACAGACAATAAGATCTGAGAAATTTCAAATGATATCATATTAAACAAGAGCCTGAAGAAATAAAGGAGGCTCCAAGATGGCAATGGCCCTTGAAGGAGGGCAGGTTGAGAAAAAAGGAAGGCATCAAGGCAAGGTTGTAACATGAGCAAAGGCCCAGAGGCAGAAATTGTGAAGATGCATTTGGGGAGTAAGACCTGTTTGGCTACAATGGAGAGTTCTAACAGAGGAGGGTTCAGAGCAGCAATTGACTTTACATCTTTTATGGACCATGTTTTAAAAGGCAGAACAAAGTAAAACTTGGATGCCCTTATGTGACAACATTTCTAGGACACAAAAGCATAGAGCACCAGACGTGTCCCTTGGCTTAGAAACCCTGTTCGCAAGCCAGCTTCACAGTGGAATTTCACACATGAGAAGATAGGTAAGGGCCAAATTTTGGAAGCCCTGAAACGCCAAGCAAGCAAGTTGGACTTTATCCTGAAGGCAGTGGGGAACCTCTGAAGTTTAAAGCAGGAGGATAATGAGAGCAAAAACATTTTAGTAAAATTAATCTGACAGCACAGGGTAAGTGGATTGGAAGGGAAACAGTTACATGTCTCTTGTCATATGCTTCTTCATGCTGATTTTTTTTCTGTGAAGATCTTTCTCAGTTAGGATTATAAACTCCTTGAGAAGAAAAGCCATGTCTTATACTTCTTTGTATCTCTGGCCTTCCTGGGCGACAGAGGAGGCATTAAACAGTGGTTCAAGGTGCCAGCTTTGACTTCAGAGAGTCCTCTGTGGGATTCCCAGCTCCTTAAAGGAGTAACCTGACCTCTCTTGCCTCAGGGTGCTCACCTGTAAAATGGGAACAGTAACACACACTCCATAGGATTGTGGTGAGGATTAAGCGAGATAATGAAACTGTGTGTACAAAGCCCTTGATTGGAAGTGTGCACACCTTGATAACTCTTGCTCTAGCAATCACTATTATGCCTAAAAATATTATCAAGTTTGTGGATGAAGATAATGATGTCGATGTTTGATTGTGACTCTAACTTAAACACTGAGTGGAAGAGTGTGTGCCAAATATAAGGGAGAAGGCAATTATTCCATGGGTGAGGTTGGACACTAGACATATTCGAAGGGCAAAGACTGAGCCATGGAAACTAAGACATACAGAAGCCAGCAGGATTGGTGTTTGTAAGCCAAAATAAGTCTGGAGCAAGTTATAAAAGAGGTAGCTGGCTGGCATAGGCTCACTGTAATAACAAGTGATACCTGTGAGAAGCATGGGCCACCCAGGAGAATAAACAATGATGTCTGGCAGCATTGTCCAAAGAAACCTTCCCATTTCTGCTAACCAATATTATCACAATGTAACCTTCCTTCACAGTGTCCCCTCCTTGTAGTTAGATGAGGCAGATACCTCCATGGCTGAGATGAAAATGCCCTGAGCTCTTGGAGAGATAACAGATTCTAGGCCTTGGACCGGAAATGCACAAGATGACTCTGGAGCTTCTGGTCCTGCCCAAAGACAAGAAAGCCACAAAACACTAGTGGGATCCTGTCAAAAGGGCACAAAAGCCAATTTGAAGAGATTCCCACTGGCCTAAGATGGGATAACTTAAGCACCAGAATGTATAATAATTGCAATGGATTGAAAGATACCAAATTTATTTTTTTAATCAAATAATAATACCAATAAAAGAAACAAAAATTCACAGTTCACCGAAAAAGGAGTACCTACAAAATAGAACAGTACTCTGAAAATTGATGTGTAAAGGAAACAAATCAAGTATTTATTCTGACTCTCTTCTATCAGTAGTATTTCAGGATAGCCAAGTAGTTGATGAGGGAAAAAAAATTTTGTAGAAGAATTGTAACTAAGAATGCAGAAGGAATTTTACACATAATTCCAAAGTAGATAGAATAGTGTATTAAACTCCAAGTAGTCATTGACTAGATTTAACAAGTACTAACATTTTTCTAATCTTATCTCATCTATCTGCCACTTTTTTTCCCTTGAGTATTTTAAAGCAAATCCCAGACATCATCTCATTTCAACTGCAAATTTTTTTTAAAAAGAGATACCTGAAAAGCTACCATTACACAGTTACAGCATCCAGAAATTATGCTGAAGGTAAAATAAAACTATATCAGACAGAAGTGGCTTTTCATTAATTATCTCACCTAACCATCAATCAACTCACAGAACAATTCAGTATAAAAGATAAATCAGTTTGTGAACAAGATTGGGTGACGGATTACTGTGACTGACCATTGCTCTCAAATGGACTTGATACCTAGAGAAGCAAAAGAAACCACCAGAAATTATTCCAATGGAGCAGAGTAAACAGGCCCTAGTGCATTTTAATTTATTTGACAATACAGAGGAGCTTTATTTACCTTTCTAATAAATCTGAGGCTTGATAATATTCCTGCTGTTCCCACCATGAGGTGACCCTTAAGTATATCCATGAAGAAATAAAAAAGAGAGGCCACAAAGGAGACATATGTAATCTCAGAAATTTTCCATCCTATGATCTAATCTCTCCTTTCCATTTAGGTGATTTATTTAAAACTTCTACAAGTAAATCCACTCCCCCAGGTGAGCACAAAGTGACTTATAGAACTGCCCTCTATATCCATGAAATTGATTTTTTTGTTAGCTTTTAAATTCTTCAAAATCCTGAGTAAGGCTTTGAAAAAGCCTGTGGTGTTACAGTTACTGTTGGTATCGTTGTTATTCTGGCCGATATACATCTGTTTTAAAGCCCACAAGCTGACATTCCGATGAATCAAACAAAATGACATCTCAGCAGTAAATGAGAGAAAACATACACCTATATATGTTCATGTAAAGTGTTATTTTCCATTGATTTAAGTTGATAGTTTCCATGTCTCAATTTTTTTTAATTTTCTCTTTCCTATATTTTCAGTATCATGGTTACAACTTAAAAAAGAAATCAAACCTTTCTTGCCCACTCTTATTTACATCTAAACTATGTTCTTTATCTGCCTTCATTACAAAAACCTCTATTCCCAGTCAGCAGTGAAAAACAAAACACTATCTACATACTTCCATTAAAAAAAGCATGGTCACACATTCCTCAGTGTCCTCATGGGGTCCAGTATGATGGTCTGAATACCAGAATTATAACACACAAAGAGAGAGAAAAAGCAGCAACATACTTGCTTTGAGACACATAGAAAGATCATTTCCCTAAAATATTTTCCTTATTTTTTTTTTTTATGGCATGATGCCTGAAATTCACACAGAGTCATCATGGGGGTGGGGAGGCAAATGAGACAGACCTTTTAAGTCAGGGAGTGTGGGATCGACATGTACACACTGCTATATTTAAAATGGATAACCAACAAGGACCTACTGTACAGCACAGGGAACTCTGCTCAATATCATGTAACAATCTAACTGGGGAAAGAATTTGAAAAAGAATAGATACATGTATACGTATAACTGAATCACTTTGCTGTACACCTGAAACTAACACAACAGTGTTGATCAACTATGCTCCAATATAAAATAAAAAGTTTAAAAAATAAAATAAAGGAAATATGAGAATAGAAGAAAAAAATGAAAATGTACCACTTGTTACAGCTACAACATTGGCCCTTGTACATTAATGAATACAGTCACCCCGATTTGTCTTTCTCACCAGGAAGCAATAAGGCTGATTCATCTTTAAGGGAATGTTGGTAAGTGGGAGCTACTGGGAATAGTACCTAGAATGAGTTCTGGAGGGTGGGCTCCAGCACCTCAGACCAGCACGGAAAACTCAGTGGTGGGGTCCGTGAGTGAGGTGAGGGATAGGGTCCCACATGGGGGATGGATGTCAAAACATGTCACTCACTCAAGAAATTTACAGGTAGAAACACTGCGCTAGCTACAAAGAGTGACAAAAAAGTAATAATATAATAGCTCCTAAGAAAATAAATCTTGTCTATTTCACAAAGCTCAGCCGTGGTTAGCACAAATCCAAAATTTTATGAGTACAGTTCTTTTTTTCTTTTTGCGGTACGGTACGCCGGCCTCTCACTGTTGTGGCCTCTCCCGTTGCGGAGCACAGGCTCCGGACGCGCAGGCTCCGGACGCGCAGGCTCAGCGGCCATGGCTCACGGGCCCAGCCGCTCCGCGGCACGTGGGATCTTCCTGGACCGGGGCACGAACCCGTGTCCCCTGCATCGGCAGGCTGACTCCCAACCACTGCGCCACCAGGGAAGCCCTATGAGTACAGTTCTTAATAGTACTTATCTGCTGCTTCAAATTTCCCCCACTTTCATTTGATATCTTTTGCCAAACTCTCTTAAGACATACACATACAGTCCCCCCATGTACATATATACATACATATCTATATACTTATACATAGATATATACATACACACATATGTGTGTGTATGTGTGTGTGAGTGTGTAACTAAAATAAAATTTCGACTCTGTTTTTACTGTTTTTCATCCATGAAATTCCAGTTTGTAGCAGGGGTACTGGGTACTAAATAATATGACTCCCCATCTCATCTCTTAGAATTGAAACTCAGCTCTGTTTAAATATGTCTTTCATGAAAGGGATAGATCACTGACCAAGTACATGAGTGAAAGGAAGGCAGCTTTTAAATCTGAAGCAAAACCTGAAATGAAAAGCCTAGAAGTTAAAGAGGCACTTTGTGGCCAAACAGCAATAGGCAAAGTCGTAGAATAGAAAACCCCCAGCTTTGGGTCAAATAAACTTAGCTCTGACCTCTACCTCCATCGTCTGCTGGCTGCATGGCCTGGCACAAGTTTTAGTCTTCTCACCTATAAAAAAGGGGTGGTAATATCCACCTCAATGAGTTGCATGAATGAACATTGATGAGACAGTGTACAAAGAGTCCCTAAGATGTAGTGTGTCCTCAATAAATGACATTTGTTATTTTTGCCACTCCTATGTCAGGAGGAAAAAAAAAAAAGCCAACCCTGGAGGAACAGAGGAGAGATATTTGAGTTAGTGCACAGATGTTTTCCGTCCTATTTCCACATTCCACACCCCTTCAGTCTGACCCAAAAACACAGACGCCAGCCAGAAGGAAGCCCACCCAAGAATCATAAAGATAGATGCCAAATTGAATTAGTTAACCCCTGATTTAAATACAAGGACATTATATTTTATGAATCAATTCCTTAAGTTCCCCTCAGACCACAGGTATATAAAGCCCTTAACTAAGTTTATTTTTAATGTTGAAAGTACAGTAATTATAAAGAAAAAGATAATAAACATGCATCAACCCACCCAACTGCAGAATGTTAGCACTTTGTCAAATTTGCTTCAGACTTTTTAAATAAAAGAAATGAAACTTTGTGGATAAAATTGAAGTCTCCTTTGTTCGCTGCCTGAGTCCCATTCCCTTCCCATCTCAGAAGTAACCATGATAATGAATACGGAATGGCTCCGTCCAGAAAGTCAGTGTTTTCTACTTTTACCACATAAGCTGAGTATGTAAACAAGACATGCATATGGAGTTTTACATTTTTATACATGGATACAGTATGCATTATTCTGAAACTTACTTTTTTGCTTTCATTTTGTTTTTAAGATCTGGCCATGATGATACATACAGATGTAGTTCACTCATATTAAATGTTATATAGTCATCATTTTTTTAACCAAGGGAATTCTGCTTGAAGAAGAAAATACTAAACTCAGTACTTTTTATGAGACTCATCAGGATATACATTTACCATTCCAGAGTTATTTCTGCTCTCTGCTCTCTTGCAGGCATGTCTCCTTGTACCTGTGAATTACTGATGGACAATACTAATTATCATTCATTCATTCATTCAACTTATCTTTATTGCAAGCCTTGCATGGGAAAGGCACTATTTTAGGTGGTGGGAATAGAAGAGATGAAATCAGACAAGATTCCCACCCTTGAGTAGTTTATGGTCTACTGGAAGAGACAGAAAACACACGGTTATTCAAATAATAAGCAAGATAATCTCAGCTTGTAATAACTTCTCTCAAAAAATGAAGACAAAAAAAAAAAAATGAAGACAATCGGGCTTCCCTGGTGGAGCAGTGGTTGAGAGTCCGCCTGCTGATGCAAGGGACACGGGTTCATGCCCCAGTCCGGGAGGATTCCACATGCTGCCGAGCGGCTGGGCCCGTGACCCATGGCCGCTGGGCCTGCGCGTCCGGAGCCTGTGCTCCGCAACAGGAGAGGCCACAACAGTGAGAGGCCCGCGTACCGCAAAAAAAAAAAATGAAGACAATCATATTATGAGGGTGAGAGGAGTGGTGGTAAGAGATTTGCTTTAGATAGGGTGGTCCAGGAAAGCTTTCCGAGGAATGGTCACAGTCGAATGGAAATTTTAGGAACAAACGAGAAGAAGGCAATGTGTGATGAAACCAGGGATGAGCATTCCAGACAAAGGCAACAAAAAGTACATCGATGAGCTCTCTTGCCCTGTTTATGACACAGAAAGGAGAACAATACGGTGGGAATATATTGAAACAGGGAGTGAGTGTTATGTGATGATGCAAAAAGGAGGGATGGAGTCCCATGAGGAATTATAAGGAGTTCAGGTTTTCATCTAAGTGATACTGGCAGTCTGCAAACATTGTAATCAAGGGAGCTACGTGATCTGATTTAGAGGCTTAACTGATCGTTTTAGCTTCTGGGTAGAGAGTGGATTGTAAGAGTATAAAAATGGGAGCAGGGAGACCAATCAGGACACAATCTCAGCAGACCAAGCAAGAGGTAATGACAGTGCGGACAAAGAATGTGGCAGTGGAGATGGGGGAAAAAAAATAAAGAGATTTGAAATATCTTTGGGGGTTACAATCAAAAAGAGACACTGATAGGTTGACTCTAGAAGATGACGGAGAAGAAAGAACCCAGGAGGACTCCTAGGTCTAAGGTGCTGGGTGCAGGTGCCCTTTGTTGAAATGAGGAAGGTTGGGAAAGAAAATGGTTTAGTTCAGGAAAAATCAAGACTTCTCTCTTAAACACATTTAGTTTGAGATGACTAGATGCCAATATATATCCAAGGGGACATCTTGAGTAGTCAGTAAGCATTTGGGCCTCATGGGAGAAGTTAACACCAGAGATATAAATATAAGCATGTAGGCATCATATAAAACTGTGGGACTAGATGAAGTCACTTAGGGAGAGAAGGTAAATGAAGATGAAACAGTACAGGATGGATCCTGGGAGGACTCCGATGTTCAGAGAGGGAATAAGAAAGAAGGAGTCATTGAGAAAAGACTGAGAATGAGTAAGCGAAAAGGTAAGAAAAACCCCAGGGGAATCTGGTATCAAGGAAACTAAAGAAGGGTGTGTTTCATGACAAGGGTATTTTTAATGGTGTGGAGAGGATGAGATCCAGATTGAAGAGCATGAAGAGTGAATAGGAGGTGAAGACGTGGATAGATAGAGAGTAGATAATTTTTAGAGAAATGTTGCTTTGAAGGGTGGCAGAGACATGAAGCACTAAAAGCACTGTGTGGTCATTAGAGATTTTTCATAATGTGAGAAAAGAAGTTGGTGGTGCAGAGAGAGAACAGCAGAAATTAAGTCTTCAAGAAGGTAGCAAAAGAGTATGTATATACATATACATAAACATACATATATGTGTGTATATATACATATATGTGTGTGTATATATACCTATGTGTGCATAGCATTATGTATTTTTTTCTTCCATGTTAAAAAGAAGAAAGACAGATGGATATATGTAAAGTTGGGTTTCTATGTTAGGTGGTGGGAACGTAAGGAATGTGTATCTCTGATTGCTTCAATTTCTTTTTCAGTGGCTGTCAGACAGTGTCATCAGACGAGAATGAGGGATTGCAGAGAGCACGTAGGATATTTTAGGTGAGAAGACATGAAGGAAATTGTTTTTAAGAAAACAGAAAAAGGAGTCTCTAGGGAAATCTCGCAGTGCTGAGTGTAAGCTTTGCTTCATTGGTTCACTGCTCTATCTCTGGCTCTAAGCACATGAGTATTCCATAAAAAACCTGTTGGGTGAAAAAATAAACAAGTAAATGCATGAATGAATAAAGTAGGAGAAGAGAAGCTGAACATTTGAGTTATATCAGGGTTGATTTTGCCACACTAGTATGATGGGGGAAGCAGGAGCAATGTGGTCGAGAGGCAGTGAGCACGGTAATGGATCTTTATATCAGGTGGGTATCTAAACTGGGTAAAGATAAAAGAAAATGATGATTTATTTGGTTAGTGAATTGGTGTTTTGAAGGAAAAGTGCTTCTGTACATGTAATACATCAAATGAGCTAAAACATAGGAGAGGGTGGGCAGAAGGAT
>NC_138984.1:60863103-61003103 GCF_964341445.2 Mesoplodon mirus
ATAGAGGAGGAAAGTTGAGACCCGTGGAGGTTAAATGATCAGATGACTAAATCAGTTAAGTGGTAGGGTCAGGACGTAAAGCCATACTGGTCTCCCTTGAAAAATCCATGCTTTTTTCCTATGCTCATCTGCCACTTAATTAGAATTAAGATGATGATGAAGAATTTGATGTGAAAATCATCACCATTTGAAGCTCGTATAATTCAGCATACCATTCCAATTATAGATATAGTTATATCTAACAAATTTAATCAAAGTGGAGCCAAAAATATCTGAGAGAAACAACTAAAAAAATGCTTATTCCACTTATCAGCTGTTAAACCATAAGGTCTTTCCTAATTCACTTCATTTCTCAATGTCTCCCCAAATTCAGTCTCTTGGAAGAAAGTGTGAGCAGTGGGATTGAGGAAGGATCCTTCTAGTTCAACAGAGTCCACAAGTAAAAACATTACAGGGTCAGAGATAAAAGCTCCTCTATGTCCTCAAACCACAGTTCATTCACTAGAACTGGCCAATGTCCTAGAATGATTTTATTTCACTTTGTTTTTCAGCTGTATGGATCTATGCTTGAAAAACATTACATGCAGATCCCTTAATACATGGATGAAGACCCGTGTTAATTAATACATGGTGTTGGTCATGCTCATTCAACTCAGGTTACCAGGGTCACCAGCTCCGAGACCGTGTCAGCCAGATGGGTCCGCTCTGTTTCACTGCATGGGCAACACCCCTTATATGTAACTGCCCAGTTAACTCACGCCTTCCACCAGAGTGTAGACAGTTCAGTCCAAACCTGCCATCAGCTCAAATGCAGATGATGGCAAGTTAATCACACTGTCTTTATAAACAAAGAAGAGCGCATCAATTTTCATAATATCATTTTCCATTTCCAATATGAACATCTCAGTAGTCTTTAATCAAGTCGTAATTTTTGAGTTTATTCCAGTCTCAGGGGCCTCAGTACTGTGCTTCGGGGCAGAGGGAGAATGGCTGGGATAATGTGCTGGAGGACACAGGCAGCTCCAGCAGCAGACACGCTCTGGACACCCCTGGCTCCTTGAATCCCTCACTTCCTACCTCTTCCTCTTCCCCAAAGATTGGGTTAGTGGCTTGGGTAACCTTCTGTTTCCCAATTTCCCTAGCAATATTTTATCAGGAGCTTGCTACTCATTTTACTAATTGCTAATTAACCAAGACCAATCCCTTAAGAATCCTTGACAATGTAAGTAAAAAAAAAATTCTCACTTCCTCTTCTTGTGTGAAGAGTGGAACAAACGCCTGATGCCTTACTTCAATGTTGAGCTGAAGGCTATACACAAGAAATGTGTGTAACTCGGATGTCATGATGGGTCTGGAGTACTGAGAGAACAATTGAGAGTTCCTATTAAGCGTCCACGGCCTACTGAAAATTTCAGAACCTCTCTGTGGCATATAGTAGTGCTAACAATAGCTGAATTAAAGGGTACATACTATCTAACCACCAACTTTCAACAAATCATTGCAGAAATAAAGAACCACCAGTTAGGATACAAAACCTAAATAAACAAAACAGATATTCACCTAGTTTAGTTTCTTTACCAAGGAGCTCAGGGAATATTATTAAAATGTTACCATCTTTATGGGCTTTGGAAGGGGAAAAAAAGTTTTATGCAGTATACTCAAAATACCCAATCAACGGTAAACCTCAGTTCACTGGTAACATAAATGATGGTCATCAGTTATGAAATAAAAATTGAGTCAAATTAAACTTCTCTGTCATGAAAGAAACGTTTTGGGGCAGAGCATAAGTGATCTAGGAATTAGATCAACAAAACCACATGGAATTCCATGATGTTGTTTAGGGTAGTAATCTGATTAAATTATATTGCTCCAAAGCAGGGAAGTGGGAAGGGAACTAATAGGGCAAACATATATTTTGTGAAAGGTACAATTCTAGGCATTTTACTGCTATCATCTAACTATATCATATCAACAAAACTATGGGGTATGTATAATTATTTCTTTCTATTATTATTTGCAGGTTGAACTTAGTAATGTGGAGGAAATCTACTTTATCCAAAATGATTTTTTTTAATCAAGTTCCAGAAGACATCATCTACAGGGAAGTCACAGGGCACAGAACCAAAGGGCACTGTTTTGGCAAAGCCCTAAGGTATTTTATAAAGTGAATACAAAACACAATATTTGCTTTCTGGATGACACAACAAATTTTTAAATCTCAAGCGAGTAGAAAGAAAATATGCTTATGAGTATTTTATATTAATATTACCCATATTAAATGATTTCTCAAATTTAAAAATAAAAAATGAATTACTGAATCTGATGGATACCATGAATGTCCTATGAAGAAATTTAAAAAGCAGATATCTGAATCTTCCTTGTACCAAAAAAAAGACAGAGAAGACAGTGTGTATGTCTTCCAGAAAAATGCCAGTCATCCTTTCCTTATAACCCCTAAAATACTGAAATCAGATAAATCAATGCATGCTTAGTCTACCTACATAGACTGTTACTAGTCTGAGACACAGAAAAATGTTTGGGTTAGAAACAACCCAAAAATGGAAGGCTTCTTGCTCTCAAGAAGCCTCCTATATCATTGAGTTTGTTAACAAAACTAATCCAGGTTTTTCTTTTTTGTTTAGTCATTCTTGGGAGTGCAACCCAAGGGCTAGGACTATTGCTCCATTGAATTACAAAGAAGTGAACCCATGAATCACTTAAGTCAGTTTATTATTATGGCCAAACCTTCTTGAAATACTTCAACAACTGTGATGTGTGCTCGGTCAAATCAAAATCTCTCACAGAAGAAAATATAAGAGCAAAAGCTTCAGTTATTTTATGCTAATGGTCTTCTTTCTAACCTAAAAAAAAGAAAAGAGGAACCATTTCTATAACCATGGAATCTAGCAAGCAAACACCATGAACTTGAACTGCCAGGGAGAAGACATGATGAACTCCAGCTCAGAATCATATTGAATCAGGTTCAATTCAGGACATAAAATGAAATGAAAAGCCCAAACTAATTAGATTGTAATGAGCAGTTCATATGCCTTATGTCATTTTATCACGTGCAGTAGGTGCTGTATCCCTACAGCGAATGACTTCAAGCAAGTCAGCAGCTTGTACTGTGTTCAAGAATGCTAATCAGAAGGAAAAGGGTCTTTTTATGACATGCTTGAAGAAAACAAGATTGATTGTAGCTTCTTGATCATAGCAGCGCCTGTGGAATGGCTTTATCTCTATTAAACTTCACTTGCGTTTCTGGAAAGCATGGAGTGTCCTAATGAGACAGGCAGAAATAAAGGAGTTCATTAGTACAAAACTGCTAAAGTTGAAATGTCATGTAAGAAGTTGGGAGCTGATATTCTGAAGAATATTGAGTCTGGGTCTGAAACTCAAATGTCAGTAACAGGTACCATTTTGGTTTCCTCAGACTCTTCTTCCCACATCTCAACTACCACATTAGTGGTTCAGTGAATTACAAATTCTGAGGCCCAGAAGGACTTTACTTATTTTGTTAAATATCTCACAGCAAAAAAAAAAAAAAAAAAAAAAAAATCTATAATTGTCATAAAGTCCCAAAGTGATTTTCATTGTATGGTACCATGGCCATGAGGGAACTAGATGAAACTAAATAAAGAGAAACTAACAAAAGTAATTCCATTTTGTGTGCAAGTCCTTTGCCAGTTTGCTCTTGATCCATTATCTACCTTCCCTTGCTCTGCTTTGTATCTCTGTCAACTACATTTCTCGGTCTCCTCTGCCAACTGGACTTTGATAGCTTTGGCCAAGGGGAGGCACTGGCAGAATCCTGGGAGAAGAAAAAAGAGGAGTCAGAGTATTTTCTTCTGCTCTTATTTTCACCCTTTGCAATGATTCTACCTTCTCTGTGATGCTACTCCATTGGAGAAACTCCTACCTCAGTGCTCACAGCTCCAGTAGGAAAGTCCCCACCTGGGTTCTAGTTCCCCAACCGTGGTCCTCATCTCTAAGCTGTGGAAACAATGCCTCCTCTTTGTGCCCTTCCCATCTTGGGGTAGTAGTAACTTCCTACTATTTCTGATTTCTAAATCACCTCACCACCCCCTTGCCAACACTTCCATCATCTATGCAACCAACTCCCTGTGTTAAATTGCCTCTGTTTGGAACACCTAGAATGTTTTTTGTTTTCCTGCCTGGACCATGATGAATAGAATCTTTTTTTATTTACAAAATTCCTTCTCAGAAATAGTATTTCTTTTGAAACTGTCTTCATGAGAAGATAATCAAGGGAAGAATAAAGAGGAAATAAAATAACTACTGGCAGAAAAGGCATTACATGAAGCTCTTTATATGACAATTCTCCCACAATACAGTTATTTATTTGTGCAATCTGTTGCAAGGTTCTTTTAAAATGGTGGCAATTAGGAATCCTTGAACATTTGAATGTCTGCACACTTCTAACCTTCTGCAAATATTCTCTAAATAATTTGTTTACATTCTATTTAACTGTCACTTAATTTGCTGCTAAAATTATGTTTTCTGTTCATATTCAACATTATATCTTTGATATTTTTGATGCAACACATACTAAATTTCATTCACAGTGTCTTAGTAAAAAGAAATAATTGTGAAATAAATTTCAAGGTCAATAATGAAAGGGGATTAGATTTCATATGAATTGTAAGATAGATTTTGGTTAAGAAAATAAAGACACTCTCCACACACCCCCATTTTTTCTAACCGGTCTTCTATCAGAAACTTAAGCCAACAGAGAACTCTTATTTGTGATTTAAAAAGAAGGGAACTGGGTAAATATTTAGCCTATCCCTAATTATCCTTTCTAATACTGAATATTTACATTTCCACATAGTTGGAATTTTCTCTCAGCGATTTGGCAAGTATAAGTTATCCTTGCCCTCTAGACTCCCAGGTTCTATAAGCAGAACATCAATAGTTCCATTTTTAAAAGGCTGCAGTTTTATTATTAACAATTAATACTGGTTTTAAACATGAATACTCTGACTTGTTGTAACTGCAGTTACTTTACATTTACATTAAATAATATTAATGCAAGAGGCCCTTCATTGTTCACCGATGCCAAAGTTATTATAGCCCCCAAAGCCTAGTTTGAAATCCTCTCACCAAAATTCATTTAATACATCAGAAGTGCACAACAGAGAACTATTGTAGCGAATTGCCCATGGTTTTTAAGTAGTGAAAATACAGGCATCTCATTTTTAATGTGGAAGGTTGGCCAACCATCCATGGCTACCAGCAAACAATGACTGCTCTGACTCCATCTTGATAACAGCCTGGTCAGATCCAGGCTTAGCCTTACCTCTCTTCACTCCAGCATATTATGAATGTCCAGATAACATTTTGAATTTAAACCATGTCTTACAAAATCAACCTGAGGAGATAAACCTGATCCTCAGGGTTTTTCCCTGGAGCTAGAAAGATCCAAGAAAGATTAGAGCCACTTCCAATAAAAGCCTCAACTTCAAAGAAGCTGAGAGATTTAACTAGCAGTGGTGAAGGCTTCCTACTGAAAAGGGGTGAGTGTTTTATGTTGCTAGGGCTGCCATAACGAAATACCACAGACTGGGTGGCTTAAACAACAGACATTTATTTTCACACAACTCTGGGAACTAGAAGTCCGAGATCAAGGTGACGGCAGGGTTGGTTTCTTTGGAGGCCTCCCTCCTTGGCTTGCAGATGGCCGCCTACTTGCTGTGTCCTCACGCTGTCTTTCCTCTGCACAAGCTCACCCTTGGTCTCTCTGTGTTTCCAAATTTCCTCCTCTTATAAGGATGCCAGGTAGATTGGATGAAGGCCTGCCCTAACAATTCTATTTTTATTTAATTACCTCTTTAAAGTCTCTGTCTCCAAATCCAGTCACATTCTGAAATAATCAGGGTTACCGCTTCTACATATGAATTTGGGGGTAGCGGTGTGGGGAGGTGGGATACAATTCATCCCATAACAATGAGGCTGGAAGAATTTATCTTCTTTGACCCTGTACTCTCTTTTCTGAAAACTTTTCCTCCCTTGGTGTTTCACTCATTCAATATCTTTATTCTTAAATATCCTTTACTCTTCAGTTCTAGCAAAACTCCTTAGAATAGGATATGAAAACTCATGTTACACTATGATTTAAATGATAACTAAGTCTTGTGTATTAACTTTTTCAAGTATATTTGCTTTGAAATAGGGGTTGAGCATTAATTAAAAAGAATAAAATTGTGAAATTGTAGGCACCAGCAACCCAAACCAATGTGGTATTTTGTGTCTTTCCATAGCCTTTGCAATCACATCACATCTGGAGCCATCTCAGTCACCTGCTTGAAAAGTCAGCTTTGGTCCTTGTCCTACTACGCTACCATCACTATCATTCAAGCCTACCTGACATTTTCTTTATTATGGTTCATTTATTGAATGCCAGTGGGCTGCTACATCCAAGGAAGCTGCTAAAAGTTGGTAAGTAGTTCTTGAATACAAATCTCCAACCCAGAGCTGCTAGAAATTATGTTTATGATTCAATAAATGGGTTTTTTTGAGTATTGCCCAAACTGTGCCCCAGCATGACCCAAGTGGACTAATCCTGCTAAGGGTACTATTTTGGGATATCATAAATCTAAGCTTCTGGCTATTTCTAGTCATTAAACATCCCATGGAACTTTTCATAACACTAAGAGTTTTTAATCCCCAGCTTCTGGCCAAATTCCAACTGGAAAAATTATGTTCTGCTTACTGTACCTAAATTCTCATGTGGAATTATGAGAGATTCATTGTCTTATGATATCATCTACAGAATTAAATTGTAATCTATAGACTGTGCTATATAGTTTTTAACATGGGAGAATACAGGTGTTATATAAATCTATAAGTTGTATTACCAATCAAACTCAATTCAGCCATTACATTTCTTCAGGGTCTTTGAAATAATGTGCATGCTAAAATGCAGTTGATAAGTGCTAAATTTTATGTTGTCTTAAACCACAGGGAGTAGAACCCAGGAGTTCACCGTAAGAGGCTCTTATAACAACAGGAAAATAGAGCCTCTTTGCCTGAATTTCATTATTGTTCACGTTCTTGCTTGGGAATTCAGTTTCAACTCAGAAACACACAAAATGTTACAGGCAACTTGAAATCATTAGGTTCTTTTGATTATATGGGAAGTTAAGAACAAAAGCCTGGTCTTCTAATACACCATACCCACATGAGTGAAGTTTCCAGTTTATAGTTAGAGGGGAAAAGAATACCAATTTTTCAAAGGTCTGGTCACCTAACATTCAAAAGATAAACAGAATTTTCTCAATGAGGAGTTTCTACAACCCAAAAGGCCTTAAATGGGCCCAGAGTAACCACGGCTCCTGCCCGAGGAGGGTCTGTCAGGCATCTAGTGCCAAGGTCAAGGGATGGGATGGGGGACCAGAAACACTGGCACTGGGTAAGGGCACCAGTGGAGGACACTGAGAGGAAGACTGCTAGCTTTGGCCAGTCTCAGCTTCACAGATAAAAAGGACTCAACTTGCCCCCTTATAACAGTGACAGGAGGTGCCGTGGAGCCAGGTGAGGGGCATTTGTTCTCATTACTGTTCAAGTGACCTGACATCTCGTGGGCAACATGGACAGATAACTAATCCTTTTAAGCTGGAGCAGAGGAAAATGTTCTCTGCAGAACATCTAGACTTATTCTCTGATGGTGATTCCTATTTAAATGACTTCAGGAGTTTCCTGTGTCCAACCAGCTGTCCCAGGTGAGATCTGCATCTGCATGGTCCCACCAGGATGGAGCAGCCATCCCTATCCCGTCCCTGGAAGAGGGCCTCCAGAACAAAATGTAATGGTCTCTTTGGAACCCTTTTAAAACTCTTACATCAAGAACACAGAACTCATATATCCAACCTGCATCCCTAGACCACATGTGGAGCCCTGATTCTCTTGATACCTGTACAGAGACAATGGGAAACAGAAATCCTGGAGCCTTGAAATTTAGTTCATTTACAAATTTATTTTTCTCCTACTTAATTGTGTTTTATTACTCTCCAAATAACATTCTGACATGGCTAAACAGAACTCCAAATGGAATAGATCTCCAAATATTGATTGAACAGATTTCCTTCTGGTCAATAGGACAGTAAATAGCATGTCTCACCAATTCAAATGTGAGAGACTTGATCTAAACTAAGATAGTTTAGGAAAATCGAGTTACAAATCTTTAAAGAACCAGTATATATTTGGTATTTTATTGTACATTTAATTCCAAAAATTTTCACCCTTTCTCAAGAAAATATAACAAACTGGAAAACTATAAAAATGTATTTGGTGAAAGTCTAAGAGTTATATTCTCATTTAAGCTGTTTCCACTTTTTCCCCCCTCTTCAAATTTTGAAGCCCTGTCTTTAAAACTGTTACATACCCAGAAGGGTTGGCAGAATTAGGACTGGAAAAAAATAGGATATGATTTGTAAAATTATCTTCATATATTTGAATAAGGTATGCTTCCCCCTCTCAAACTTATTTTGTAAAATGGCTCTTATAGCAGTTGTTAACACCATAGCGTGAATATGAGGCAATGTGCTATCTCTCTCAGTAATATTTGCATTTTGGATCTCATTTCTAATTGTGGAATGAAATAATCTGTTCCAGATAAAAGAATTTTAAGTGTAAGCCCAGAAATTATTTTTGAGCTCTACTTGATCACCTTTTTTTGGTAGCTTGAAGGAAAGACTCACAGAAAGTAGTTTTTCTTGAGAGAATATTCTCTTCCTGCCAACTTTGCTTTACAAAACTACATTGTTTTACATTATGTATGTTAATCAATGCACTTAGAGACTGTAGGGAGCTGGAAGGACTTTAAAGTTTATCTAATCCAATCCCCTCATCCAGAGATTTTAAAATAATAAATCTACAGCCATGTTTAAACTAATCTTTGATATAAACAACTCACTGTTTCATAATGGTCTTTCTCCAGATGAATCTACATCAAAGACATGATTAGTAACTGTCTCTAGTGCATGTGTCTTTATATTTAGACATGTCCATTTGCACAAACACAGAAACATGGCTGGTGAGGTGATGCTATAGAACCACCCACATGGATTGTGTGCTGCAAGTTGTTTTCTCCAGGATAGTGATAGATGTAAGCAATGCATGATCTCGAATCTCATCTCCTTATTGGCCAGTAGTAAACACCTGTGCAACGGCAGTCTGGGGTCAGGGATGAAAATGTGACCCTTGAAAGAGAGAGGTTGATAGGCCACCTGGGGAAAAGCCCCTGATCGAGCTTCATTGGCACAGCGCTCTAACCAAGGGGATCACCAGACACAGATACATACCAATAGACACACACCCATCTTAAGATGAAATCACTTAACCATCACTGGCCCACGTTTCAGCAAATGAATGTTAATGTGTTATCAAGTTTCCAAGCAATTACTCAAATCATTAGAATGTGCTAGGTCTCTCTTTCTCTTTTACTACAGAGTGTGTTGTTGACTGGTGTTGTGAATCAGCCACCTAAAGAGTGAGGTGGAATTTATTCTTATTATTCATAACAGACATCACATAGGCCCTGGTATGCTCTACAAGGCTTAACACTCCAAAGCTAGAGATCACAAGTTACCTGTGACTTGATGGAATTTATTTTTTTAATGACTGTATTTCATCTTAACTCATGTTGTCATGTGGAGCCATGACATCACCTAAATGTAGTTAAGTCATAAAAGGTGCCATATTCTCCTGTTAAAATATTACAAGTATTTTACTAGGCTCCTGTATCCTTTAATAAGAGGCAAAGAGAGAATCCAGATTTCTACATTTTTCTTTTTCCATGATAGACATGAACTTAGCATGCTTTCAAGAAAAGACTACAATTGTATGATTATATAACAAAGTTAATTTTGTTCAGGATTTTGAATGAAGGAATTCAGAAAATAAAATGCAAACAATATAGAAATCTTTGAATCTTAAAGAGCTTGAAATCTACTTTGGAGCTTTATCTACTTTATTTTACATGTGTGGAATAAGAATACATCTCGAGGAAGTAAATGTAAGACCCTCCCCAACTCTTAGTTAGGACACTGATGTCCCAATCTTGTCATTGTTGTTTTCAATTACCATGCATTTGCCCAAGAGGGACATATTAAGCAATATAGCACCAACATAGAAAGCAGATGCCAGTAGTTTGCCAGAAATCCAAAAGCCCACCGCCATCTCAGGAGGTCTGTTCCAAAGCAGCTCTGAACAGGGCACTGTGTCATTTGAAGGGGGTAGGACTGCTCCAAGACCTTCAGTAAAATTCAAGCCTGCAGGACAGTGACCCAGATCTTCACTGCAGTAGATCTTTCCAAAGGGAATCTAATGCCAACTAACCATTCTGGAGGACAATTCCCGTGCTCTAGATCCACTGTGCTCTAAATCACCTGTGATAGCAGGAATCATAATGTAGAACTCCCTGCTACCAGAGGGTCTAGAACACAATCTTACATGTAGTAAGTGCTTAACAAACTTTGTTTATTTAAGAATATTGTATGTTTAACAACTTTATCACCATTATCACCATCTTCATTCACTTTTATTCCAACTGCACCAAGAGCCCAGCAGGAACTGATCTCTTGCTACTTAGATTCCTGAGTCTAGAAATTGAGTGAGTCATACAGCAAGCTTAGAAAGAGAATGCTATTTGGACTATTTGGGCTAGTATGCAAAATCTAGCTAATGGTTAATTCAATCCATTCTCCATATAAACTGGGAGAAAGATAAATTCAAAAGGTATGAAAAAGATGGGACAAGGAAACAACAACTTTTGAGGTCTCGAATTTATTTATATCAAAGCAGGTTTATTATTTATATCTATTTGATATAAGATTACTCTCCAGATCCAAAAGGAGTGACTTTTGGAGAAAACAGAACAATACAACCACACATTAATTCAGATAACTAAAATCTATGCAGAATATGTTGGTTCATTTGCTTGCCATGCCCAATTTTAGCTGAAATTGTCCTGTTCACAGTTCCCTGCATGGGAAATAGCCTTAGGTTGTTTTGTGCATAAGTTCGTCCACTGATACAACCGGTAATAGAGACCATTGGCCAAGAAGGAACCAATAAATTTCTTTCTCCTAAATTTTTTCTAGGAGATGCATTCTGATGGGGGTGGTTGCTAGACCTGATAGAATCGTGAGTAGGGTCAGGGTCAGTGGCCATGTTGGGTCACACCCAGAATAGCTAAGCTGAGAAACACTCTCAAGTAAGAGCCTGGCCTACTTCAAATAGAGGTTTTCACGAAATCAAAATGCCTTGGTGAGAAAAGCACTCTCCATAGCTTCCAGGGTTCAATCTCGGAAATACCCAAACTTTTAAAATG
Organism: Mesoplodon mirus; assembly: GCF_964341445.2. NCBI lineage: Eukaryota > Metazoa > Chordata > Mammalia > Artiodactyla > Ziphiidae > Mesoplodon > Mesoplodon mirus. The sequence goes on from NC_138984.1 coordinate 60,874,457, forward strand.
AAAATTTTTCAGGCTAATGAAAGGATAAAGTCCTTATAGATGGAGAGATAAAGACAAGTTTTGAAATTCAGGGACAAATTAAATCTAAAAATATCAAAAATTAAATTTATTTAGTGTTTCCCTTAAATAAACACACGAATGGATGTAATGTGATAAGCACAGTATATGCCACCAATAGTGATATCACCAAAGAGAATTCATATCTAATTTTGTAAAAGTTATTTGGGTGTTTAATTTATATAAACACTATTTATTAGTACACTTCATCCTGCACTATAGTTTATTAGGCAACAAAAACTTCAGTGCCAAGATACTAGCCAAGAGGATCTGGAATAGAAGCTCCAGTAGACCCCTCTGGCTAAACTGGAGATAGTTACAACGTCATTGAAATGATGTGTACATGATTTTGCAGATGTAACACCAGCACCGGGCATTTACAAATATGCCCAATTCTCCAAAACTTCTACAAATGTTTAAGGGAAAATGTTTAAGGATAGAAATAGAAAATGATGCTTTAAACTAAAAGCAGCCTTGCAAGTAATTACATGCCCATTTGCTCAGGGTGATAAATTACACTTGCTCATGCTTTTTATACTTTTTCTATGACTTATGAGAAGATTACAGGTGATTTTTTTCTTTCCATTGATGCTAGTAAAGTTGCAACCAGGCCGTCCATATCTGTCTGGGATAAAACAACTTTGATTGTGATCTGGAGCCAAAAGAGGTGGTGAGAGAATGTAGCAGCTAAGATGTTAGACTTAAAACTAAGGAGGGGGTGGGAGCGTGGAGTAGAGAATCACCAAAGACCAGTTTGCCACTGGGAGGACAGCTGTGTGAAATAAAACTCAACTATGATCAAAATTGCAATTGACAACCTGAAGACAAATGGAGGGCCAGGAAACAGACAGCTCATTGAGGAAGCTTGGCACCCACGAGTTTAGCCAGAGCACTGTGCAAGGAAAATAGAATGCAGATGGGGAGAAAAGCAGCAGAGACGTGGTAAGAGAAGGGAATGTAAACATCAAGTCCATCAGGTGAACTTAAATGCATTGTGCAGGGCCTGAGGCTGGGTCTGCTGGGTTCAGAGCTGGTCTTCAGGGAAGACCATCCTTAGCATGAACATGACTTTCTTCCATGGCCACAGAGCACATGCCTGTGACCTTCTTTTTACCACCTTCCCAGATAAATTATACTGCTCCATGACTACCCTCTCACCCAGGCATCCCAGTCCAAAGACCTTTCATGGCCACATGTTCTTTCATAGTGACCATGGCACTCTCAATGTCCCAAGCAAAGGATCATTTTTGAAAGATCACCCAAATGTGCATTCTGTTACTATTTCTCTCACAACTCATGATTATTTTTGGAGGAGGGAGTCTCTCCATTGCTATGACCGCTACCTTTGTCCATACCTTGATTTTGTGCTAGCCTTGGACTGGCAAAGTCACATCTAATGTGTCTCTTGTTTTAATGTAAAGTTATTCCAATGACTTCACAAGAGGGTTTTTTTTTTCCCCTTTTAGAATCTTAAAATTTAAAAAGTTGTTTGTGGACAGCTAGTACAACTTCCCTCTCCTGTAGGAAATCATCAATCAGACTCAATCTTTCTGTCCACTGTGGGAGAGGTCTTGCTATAAAGTTCATTTATAATATTGATTCTCAAATAGTTCTATTTATTTATACTTCTACTGTTAAAGAAACATACATACTACCTGTTCTTCATGATAGTCCTACATATATGTAAAGATAGTAGTCATTTGTTTAATTAATCTTCTCTTCTAAAGGTTAAGTTATCCTGGTCCCTTTTCTCACTTAACTTACAAGATAATTTCTACAATTTTCACCATCCCAGCCATTCTTTTATACACACAATCCTTTCTGCCAGTGCTCCTCTTCAAATGTGGCACCCAGACCCTAGTATAGTCCAAGCAATACTGAGAACTAGGAGACTGTAATTTCCCACAAAATAGATATTTTTAAAAATCTATACAGACTAAGATCTTGCTAGCTTCTTAGTAGCTACTTTATACTCTCGGCTTATACTGAATGTGTCATCACCTAAAACCTAACTTTTTTCTTTTCTGCGTTATCAATACCTGTTATTTTCCATCTTCTGAAGATAACCATGTGGATGACGGAGGATTATGACTTAATGTCCAAACATGACCCAAAATGCAAAATCAAAAGATGGACCGGGCTTCCCTGGTGGCACAGTGGTTGAGAGTCCGCCTGCCGATGCAGGGGACACGGGTTCGTGCCCCGGTCTGGGAAGATCCCACATGCCGTGGAGCAGCTGGGCCCGTGAGCCATGGCCACTGAGCCTGCGCGTCCAGAGCCTGTGCTCCGCAACAGGAGAGGCCACAACAGTGAGAGGCCTGCATACTGCAAAAAAAAAAAAAAAAAAAGATGGACCCATGCTGAATCCCCAAATTTAATGAATGGCCATCAGCCTTTACCAAAGAATGCTAGATATCATTTGTTTGGCTTACTTCCATCGCACTGGGGCAAAGACAGGCCATGGGTTTAAGGAGACCAGTTGTTTGGTATCAGAGCATTGGTCTGGAGATCCTGAAATTTCTGCCGAAGGTTAGAATGATTTCTGGAATCTAGGGCAAGTTCAAACCTGCGGGGGCTTCCCGTGTCCACGCTATGAAGACCCCTTGGATTTCAGAGAATGAAATTTGGCACAGAGAATGCATAAGAGTGTCTTGAGGAATAATAGCTTCAACCAGGATACATGGTAGCTGGTATGAAAGGCAAATTGCAAGGCATCAATTAATGAGTGAGTAAAGAGAGGGAGAGAAAAGACAGAAGATAGTAAGGTCCAGAGAAAATTTTCTGTTTGTATCTCTGGGTGATGGAAATAAAAACATCTGTAAACAGAAAGAAGGAGCTAATGGAAAGAGGAATCACTCATGAAATTGTGGGATCCCAAAGTGGAAGAGAAAGGTGTAGGTACACGCAGAGTGGCTATGCCAACAGCCCATTTGAAGCAGCAGTCTCTCGGAAAAGGCCCAGGGCAGTGAGAGCACTAGACTAAGAGTCCAAAGGCCTGCGTGTTAGTCCTAAATCTGCCCCCAATCCACCGTGCAAACCTGGGCCAGTGCCTCTTCTCTCTGAGCCTCTGTTTGCTCAGGGAAAAGGGAGGTGGCCTGGACCCTTCTAGCTCATAACTGACCAGGAACAGGTAGAACCTAGAGACGTGGAGAAGAAAAAGGACAAAGGGGAAGGAAGATCTAAGTAACCTGCATGTTCTCAGGAACTTAATAAGCAGCATAACCTGATAACGGTGATGGTGAGGGCATCACCATCACCATGGGGTACTGGAATAGAATGAGGATTGGCAGAGGGAGAGCCAGGGTACAGCAAGGCCAGGAGAGACCTTGGCCTAGCAGAGTGGCTAATACCTTGGGAGTCAGACCAGTTCCAAATTCTGGCTCAGCCACTTCCAGGTTATGGGACCTTGGACCATCTACTTAATCCCTCTAAACCTATTTCCTCATCTGTAAAATGAGGATAATGGTTCCTTTGTGATTAGTATAAGAAAGTAAGGGATTAATGAAGGAATTCAATAAGATAACATATGTATAGTACTTACTGTATTGCTAGGCCTTGAAGTGGTTTGAAACAAGCTCAGTGCAGTTTAAATAAATAGAAGAAGAACACAGCTGAGGGTAAATCATGGAAATCCATGTGACCTCCAACCACGGGAGTCTATAACTTTCCCTTGTACTGTCTGTCTGTCATCTTGAAGTGAGAGTAGGTAAGGCAATGAATGAAAAGGATTCAGAGTTTGGTGGAAGCAGAGGAGGAAGTTAAAGTGTTTTGGGAGGGCAGACAGATGTGTGACTGACCAACAGGCAGAGAAGGAAAAGGGAAGGGCTATTTGACTGGAAACCAAAGGGAAGTGCACAATTACAGGGGCTGAAAGCCTGGGGGGTGAGAGTCTCCAGTTCAAAAGAGATATGTGAAGCCCGAGCTTTGGAAGATGTGGTCAGGAAAAGGAAACACAAAGGGTAAAAAATTGAAAGGGGTCAAAGAGAGAAGTTTAAAAAAAGAAAAGAAAAAAAAGAGAGAGGAAGAGAGAGACAAGATGAAGCAAGGTGTAAAGAAAATTTCTGGAGTGACAGATTTTTTTTTTTTTTTTTTTTTGGCGGTATGCGGGCCTCTCACTGTTGTAGCCTCTCCCATTGGGGAGCACAGGCTCCAGACGCGCAGGCTAAGAGGCCATGGCTCACGGGCCCAGCCACTCCGCGGCATGTGGGATCTTCCCAGACCGGGGCACGAACCCGCGTCCCCTGAATTGGGAGGTGGACTCTCAACCACTGCGCCACCAGGGAAGCCTGACAGATGTTTTTTAAAAACTGTTTTCCTGGCAAATTAATTTTATTGTATGATATTTTATACTTTTTAAATATTTTACATGTGGTGACCTAAATCAGAAGAAAATCTAAAAAAGAGTGGATATAGGTATATGTATAACTGATTCACTTTGCAGTACAGCAGAAACTAACACAACATTGTAAAGCAACTATACTCCAATAAAAATTAATTTTTAAAAAAGTAAAAATAAATAAATAAATATTTTACAACCTGTAATGCATTATTAGTTAAATCAAAATATTGAATCAAGATAAAGTAGTAAGAAAACACAAATAGAGGCACTAGAGAGGAAGTAGCTCAGAGGATGACTTGGTCCCTGAGTCCATCTCTTGAAGAGGAGGGAAAGTCAAGTTCCCTAGAGACACAGAGGCCAAGGGTCCTTACCCTATACTGGGCATGTTTGCCTTCCTCATAAATTTGAAGAGGCATTCACAAGTATTTTTCGTGCTGGTGATAGGATTACTATATAAGTAAGCCTGGTGAAAACCACCATCTAGATTCATTAGCAAATGCCTCAATTATCGTAACTTACAGAGCACTTACTCAAACGCCAGGCACCACTCAACACTATTTTATTTAATCCCCACCAGAAGAGCCTAGGAGAAAGGGACTGTGAATTTGCACATTTTGCAGATGAACCGAAGCACAGAGATGTAACCTCATTTGCCTGAAGTCACTGAGCCAAGCAGTGGCAGAGTCAAGACTGACTTCTCAGCCCGTGCGTTCAACTGTCAGATAATAGAGAAATTGCAAAGCAGAGACAAACTCTCAGCAAATTGTTTTATGTTTTTCAATTGGAAGAAAATGCATGAATCATAATTTTTTTCTCTTAACATTTTACTTTGTGCAAGTCTACAGCCCATCTTTCTTGGAATAACTTCCGATATTCACTTGTGGTTTTAGCATCTTGTCTAGAAGAGTGTATTTGGGTGTCCAAGGTGGAAAAATTAAAATAAAATAGTAACTTCAAAATGTTGAACAAACTTGTCCAAAAATCTCAGGTTTTCAAGATAGCAAATTTTGAAAAACTTAACAATAAAGTCCTGAAAATGTAATTGTAGCTTGGTAACACTATTAAATATGTATACTGTGGTCTTTTTGACAATTGTATTAATCCCTTTACAAAGCCTTCAGAAGTTTCATCACAGAAGCATGGATGCTGTTTTGATCTATTTATTACTCTTAAGTGTTCAGAGAACCATCCCTATTTTCTAATTAACACTTTTAAAGATAAAAAGCCATGTATTAAATCAATCTGAATGATGGTTGTTTGTGAATCCCACAAGATAAGGCAATTTGCATGTTCACTTTGTACTTACAAACTAAATCTGCGCATCTCCAAAGCAGCCCCTTATAATGTAAACCTTTTGTGAGTATTTGTAACTTGAAAGAAAGTTTGGCCTACTACAGAAACAGTGCCAATTATCTGAAGGGCTTCATTACCGAACATGATTAAGATGCAAAGATACTGGGTTGTTTGCTATGGAATTTGAGGAAATGACTTTTAAAACATCCAGGATTATAGATTATTACCTTTTTATGGGGAACTAAAACAACTCATTTCCCCCAACAGTTAACTGCTTTCAAAAGTAGCCGGTTGCCACTCACTTAGGAGTAAAATTCCTTTGATATGAATTAAATTGCTTGCTGATGAAATGCACCTTTCAGCGACCTGTTTGAGTTTCAGCTGATGCTGTAGCATACTTCGTGATGTGAATTCCAGCATTTGTGCTAAATCACAGTGGTGATTTATTATTGGATTTTCAGTTCTGATGAATCAGCACTGTAAGATGTTTACCAAATTAGACTTTCAAGCACAATGGCACTGGTTTCATTAAATAGCAGGCTTTGTTGCCAATACAGGCTATTATTTCCACATGGTTACGGTGTGGTGTGTTCACACGTGGGGTACTCATCAGATAGGGTTTCTTTGCTTTCGCAGGATCTGTCTTCATTGAGCTTTACGTGCTCAATCCACTTTGAAACCATGTGTAAAAGCCCCAGTCTTCAAAATGCAAAAAAGAATCCTTTAATTTTTCTAAACAGTTCAACCTGTGCTTTCCCTTTGCCAAATAATTCAAGAAACCAGAAAGATCATGTTGGCTAGTGAAAATGGTATCAGATTTTTCTACATCAGTCGACCTCTCTTGCATGGCTCTGTAAAAGATGTGAAAAAAACTATTGGGGCACCCTGTTCTGAGATGGTGATGCTGACTTTTCCTGGGAAAAAGCAGGGGATTTTTTTTCTTTATTCAACACATATTTATTGATGGTCTACTGCACATCAGGTGTTGTTATCCTGTTGTAGGTGCTGCAGATAAAAATGTAAACATGAAGTCCTTGTCTTCATGGGGTTTACTTTCTAGAGAAGATGACAAGCATAAAACAAATAACTCAATAAATATATAAAATAATATCAGCTCACAATTTCTACAGGTGCTAGGTATGACCACTAAAATTCAAATGCTTTAAACCTCAACAAAAGTGAGGGAACTAAGGCTTGCTTATCCCAAGAGTGATATTGAACTTATTTTAACAAGAAGGAGCTTCTTTTATAACACATCTTTAATACAGCAACTGCTTCTTAGGAGCCCATGCACAGATTTCATATTTTAGGTTCAGTTATAAATTCTACCTCATCATCACAGCACTTTCCAGCACTTTATACTCGAGTCTGAATTGAAACAATCAGATGGTGCACCATTGCTGACTATTCTGGGCACGTTTACTTGTGATCCAGCCCATAGAAAGAACAACTACACAATCTTTCTGAGGCCTCATCTATCACTATTATTAGATGATTAACAAAATCATACGTTTTTTCTTTATTGTGTCATGATTATAATGAGACTAAATATGGACAACTCAAATCCTAATGCAATGGATCTCAGAGTTTAGCTTTTTTTTCCCCTGAAAAACACATGGCAAGTGATATTCACACGTGGGACACCGTTACATGCACCTTTAAGGATTTATGTGATCACTGGGATGTTAGTTATACCTCCACCTTCTTCTCATTCATTCAAGAATGCAAATGAGAATATCAGTGAGTGAGAATGAAATTCTTATAGGAATAACTTTGAATACTGCACTCGAATTTATTTTTTAGTTAATTCTTATTGGAGTATAGTTGATCAAGTTTATTTTAAGTAAATCCTTTGAAAACAACGATTAATCACAAATTACTTGTGAACCATCTCCCAAAGAATCACAAGCGTGCATGCCACAACAGTGCATTTAGAACCACTGACCCAGGTAGACTGATTCTTCTAAAGTTGGATAATCATATGTGATCTGAATTTTTAGAAATTCATTATGCAGCTAAATACCAATAACCACAGCGAACCACTGCCATAATTTAAGCACTTAATTTGCCTTATTACTATTGTTTTCTCCTACTTGGCTTCCTTTCTCTCTTCTGTATGAAAGATTTGATGGTAGAGGAGGGCGGAGTTGCTGGTTAGCTCCCCCTGAAGCAGGTACTTTCATTCTGGCAGTTGCTGTGTCTTTCAGACCACCACTGACAAGGTGTTGATATGTGGAAGTAGTTACCTCTGGTCGACTGTTCCTGCAGCCAGGCCGGGATCATTCACTTCCATGGAAAGCTCAGCGGTCCCTGCCAGCTCCTCTGGTCCACAGATGTCTCAGGAGGGAACCCCGCCCTTTCTTGGTTGCAGCAGTGGAATTTGCAAATGATCAGCGCACCAGAGTTTTAACCGACCTTAAGGTGGACTTCCACAAAAGGTAGGAAACTTGTTGGCTTCAGAAAAAAAATTTTTTTAATGTTTGATACACTCTAAAAATTTTAGAAAGAATTACTTCTGTTACGATTCAGGTGGGAACATTTTGTTCTTTCTGTGAATGAATCCTTTGCTTATTTTGGGGTGAATGTGGTTTTACATACCCTAAGTTTAACTAGAAATCCTTCTGCAAATGCAAACTGAAAGCACACTTTCCTTCTCATTAAATTTCATTTTACCAAAAGAAAGATCTAAGTATAATTGTAACAGGATCTAAGCAGAGCTGTAAACCAGAAGTACAGGGCTGCCTTGTAAACAGTACAACATGAGAACACTTGGGAAGGTCTGTCTCTCCATTCTGACTCGATAAGTAATTGCTGTGTGAAGTCGAATCTATACATCATGTTGGTTGCTTAAACCCAAATAGCATGACTGTGTAGGCTTGTAGGAGTTCCTTTAATTATTATGAGACAGGAAACATGTTCAATAGCAAATGAAATCATTAGCTATGATTTCTGTAGAACAATGTGACTGCTCTTTGATATGCAGAATTGTTGGAGCTTTATTTTTCCACATTTTAGTGAATACATGAAAACTTTCTAGAATTGGACATCCATTGGTGTTAAGAAAAGCCTTGCTTAAAGACCAATTTTAAAAATTCAACAAGGGGAAGGAAAGTATAAGAGAAGAAAAAAAGGGAAATAAAAGAAGAGAAACTAAGACAGAGAATGGAGGGGAAGCAAAAACTGAACAAGGAGAGAAGGAGGGGAGGAGGAAGGCAGGGAGGGAGAGAGAGTAAAAAGAAGAGAAGAAAATATAGAAGTTAGGTCAACTGACAGTGCAATTACTTAAACACACTGAACTTTCAGAGTGGATCAATGAAATGTCGGAAAGCTCAGGTGTTTGTGTAACTGTGATATATTCGGAAAATTCACACTGTTAAATGAGCCTCAAATGCTCACTTCTACCTGCGTGATACAGAAACACACTGTTAGTCTGCCAGGCTGTAATCAAAATGAATGCCAAAAGGAGGGCATGGCATGGAAGTCTTGTGAGAGCTTTCTGTCTGTGCACCTCTAGTATTGACTCATAGAATTTGTACATTTATATCTTATCTGCTATTAATAGGGCACATTGGTGGTATGTTTTGATTGAATACTTTTAAGAACATGCCACTATTTTATGAGGAAATTATTTTTAAAACACGATAAAGATTCAGTGGGTTTTTTTTTCCTGGAGAAATAGTTTAAAGGTTAAATATTCAAATCCAGTTTATGATCCTAGAGATTGGAAGTCAGCAAAAGGCTGAGATAATGATACAGAACTAGAAAGAGGGAACCCACTTGCATGAAGCTAGGATACAGGTCTTAGAAGGACAGCCTAGGATGCTGCAGACATAAAACTAAAGAAGATATTTGATACCCTTTTACCATGCAGATGTAAAACAACAAAACTAACAGCCATTTTTCAGATTAACTGTATTATAGGAGCATTTGCTTCATGAAATGACTATTTACAAAAGGATGTGCCATATCTGAATGTCTGTAAGAGAAAATCATCCTATTAATTACAAAGTTACTTTGTATTGAATATCTTTGGTTCCACTGTAACTGTTTTTGTTAATGGAGAAAACATTAGAGAAAACTTTTCCATCTCCATATTAGTTTATCCTCACCACATGGTTAGAAATTAAGATTTCTAAGATTTTGCCTAACACAGATACATGTCTCTCTTTCTACAAGTATCAATTATTTATTCTTTTGGCTCTCCATTCATCACTCTCAAATGGAGAAAATATAGAAATTGTATGTGCTATGGATTTGCTTGTCTGCACTCTATTATAAAGCAATCCTTGCCCACATTTAAAGATGTATTTAAAGAGAATTTAAATATAAACAGATTCATATGCACATGCATACATAAAGGAAGAAAGGAAAAAGAGGAAATGTTATGAGATTTCGTTTCTAATTTTTTTTCCACAAATCACCCTTTCTTACATGTCTAGTGTTCAGAGTATTCTTTCTTAAACAAATATTTGTCATCTCATCAGTGTAGTACACTAAGAGCAAATGAAGCTGCCTTTTAATATTTGTAAATTTTTTCTTGGGGTTTGTTCCTGCTTAACCACAAAGTTACTATAGTGGCAATATTTTGGTGGCTCATGCTGTCCAAAAGTATTTAAGTCCAAGTGCTGGAAGGATGCATAAATTTAGGACCAAGGTGGATGCTGTTAAATGAGGGGCACCTGACCAGGCTTCAGGGTTAGGAAGGAGAGTGAAAAGGAGGGGATGTTTTGCTTCTTTTAATCTGGTTTTTTAATACTTTTTGCACGGTTTATTCACTTCTAACATGTGTAAATCCTCTGAGGGCTAAGTAATATAATCACTCTTTTGTTGATACGTTATTGTTACTCATCTATACAAGTTTTGACAAAAACTCCCCATTACTCCTTCTTCATTAAATAACAACAAACTGTGAGGGGTAGTTCTGCATCAGCACTTCAATTTCCTCATGAAAAATTGGCCTTCTTTGAGCTTCCCTGGTGGCGTATTTGTTGAGAGTCCGCCTGCCGATGCAGGGGACACGGGTTCGTGCCCCGGTCCGGGAAGATCCCACATGCCGTGGAGCGGCTGGGCCCGTGAGCCATGGCCTCTGAGCCTGCGCATCTGGAGCCTGTGCTCCACAACGGGAGAGGCCACAGCAGTGAGAGGCCCGTGTACTGAAAAAAAAAAAAAAAAAAAATTGGCCTTCTTTCTTTTTGGTTTGTGAGCAACCAGGCCAATATCACTCCTGTCTTGTTATACAACCGAAGGAAATAAAGGCTGCCTGAGCAGTCATCTGGCTTCGCCTGCTCGTTCTGGATACCATTTTGGTCTGTACAGCTCAGACTACAGGCATTGTTTCCTCGTGTCGCTATAAACGGCAGAGTAAGGTAACTGAATATGTCAATCTCCTGGTTCTAGCCAAATCTGGTTTGCCAAATCTGCTCTGAGATTTAGCGAAATATCCAGTTTGTAGAATATGTGCCCTTGCTAAAAAAAAAAAAGTCTTACTGTCTCTTTCAGTCTCATTCTCTTTTAAACCTATACACAAATCACAGCTGGCTAATGGAAGTGGTAAGTATCTCACTTTGCACGTCAAAGATTGCTGAGTTCCCGGGTGCTACTGGGAAGGACATCAGTACACTGGCATCCTAAGAACTTCCCTGTGGAGGGTTACAAAAGTCTGGCTACAGTCAGCGCCGCGTCCTAATCCTGCATATGAGCGTCACATCTCTGGAACAGGTGCTAGGACCAAAGGCCAAAACCAGCTATAACTCCATCAGCCTTTTTCATGAGATAATAAGAATTTTAGGCAGGATGGATGAAAACGTTGAGATTTACTGAATTGACAAATGTCAAAGAAGTGGGGAAAGCAACTGAGTGGTTTATGTGTTGATCTGTCATCAATGGAGCTGTAGATCATATGGCAACGTGATCATTTTTAGTGCAGCCCTTGTCGTCCTCTGCTCAGATGTACCAAATGAAGCGCCCATTTGCTGACTAGAAATTCACAGTTGAGGTCGACCGATGATGCAGTGCAAAGAAGCCTGTTCTGTTCTCTGCTCATGAATAAGCCATGCCAACCTTCACCTTTAAATAGCTCTAATTCTGCGATATTTAGAAATAAAGTTCAGTCACAGTTCACTAATAACTTGTTCCCTCCTAAGAGAGAGGAAAAAAAAAAGATTTAGCAATCAGTAACTTTCAAAACAAAAACAAAAAAAAAAACAAAGGGAAAACTCACTACCTGGTTGCAATGAAAAAGACAGCCTTTATTTAAGGGAAAATCATAATAAACTCATTATAACAAAAATACACTAAAGATTTTTAAAGGGTGATACTATTTTTCTATTTTACCATAAAACCTTAGGAAGTAATGGATTAACTTAAGCAAACAGAAAGAAAAAAAAAAACTGAACCCAAAGAAGGTACAGTAGCTACTTTCTTGAAAACAAAACAATCTTTTCGTTCCTGCCATTTGTCTGAATTCTTCCTCTGGGCAAGCTGGACAGCTGCACTAGTGGTTTTTTAGTCATGGGCTGTAAGCCCCACCTGGCTAGATTTGTTTAGCAGACAGCTGGCAGAATTAAATAAAAAGAATGGGACATAAAATGCTTCCCCCAAAAAAGCTGAGAGAATACTTTTTGGATGTTTTAGCCTTTTGAAGGTTTATGGTTTTCTATTTTTTTTTCTTGCTATATTCACATACTACTTACTATATGTGAATATATCTTATAGATATTTTCTCTCAATTATAAGACCAAGGCTGAGGTAAAAATGCAGCATAAATGTAAACATCAAGTAAGCATATCTTGAATGACTTTTTTTTTAATTAGAAATACTGATTTGCAGTTTATAGGCCCCCAAGAATGACATCAGTTTTAAATTAGCATTTTTTTATTTCTACATTTTCTTTGTTATTTGTTAAAGCCAATAAAATACATTTTCTTCATCTGGAATGTTCTTTCTAGCTTAAAGATAAGGAGTCTAAATTGTGGGAATGGCATCCTTCTGCATCTGTTTCTCTCACAAACCTATCAAATATCTAATTTTTGGCATGACCACTGGCTCCGACAGGGGGATGACATAAACCAGCTTTGTGGTTACATGTTTCACTTTTAATCTCATGGAAATAAAAATCAGCACTGAAATGTCCCTTTTACATGTGACAATTTGGGACTCTTTTCCAAAAGCCCAGGCAGAGGGGCGTGAACCTGGTTAGGCTTAGCGCACAGCATATGCAGAAGTATCAGCATTTTTATGCTTAAAGGCATGAGGCAGACATGCTTCCAGTCGAGCTTTGTTTCCATCCGAAGGATGAACTACCAACAGTGGGAACCGTAAGCCTCAGTGGCAGCAAGTGACCAAAGAATGACCGAAAACGCATCCCAGAATGGGGAAATGAAGTAGCTCACTTAATAACCTCACATCTTTCTGTGTGTTTTGACTCTTCCCTTAAATGCAGCAGGACTGGTGGAATATAAGTGGCAACCATCATGGTTTTGCTACTTAGCACGGGGAGAATCCAGCTTTTCACTAAACACAGTAAATATAGTATGGATGGCTCAAAAAACCCAAAATGGCTTGGACATGATCCTGGTTGGAGAAACTCCATGAAAATAGATTCCAACTGCTTATAAATGAGCAAGGGGGAGGGGGTGTATGCTGGTTTTAAAGACAGCATCACAGAGAAGCATTAATGCTGATAGCCGAGCTTGCACCTACGAGATGGCAATGATCTGCTGATACACCAAATGTAAAACCACTCCGAAGTTTTCAAATCTATTTATCTATCCCATGAAAATGTCCTGAATATTAAGGACCAGGCCAGGAGACAACTCTTTAATTCATTACCTAACACTTGCTTTCCAGAGCAAAAGCCTGACTTGGCCCCTGTCCACCCAGCCTATACATCTCTCCATGCAATGTAGACTTCATGGAGCCAGGCATGATCTGTTCATTGCAGAGGCCTGATTCTCCCTAAGCACTGATATCAATATCATACATTTCAAATACAAGGGAAGCCTGGGCAGGCTTAATCCCCCGGGCACAAGGAAACTGAGCGTGCTCTCTAGGGAGGCTGTTGGCAGAGAGCAAAAGACAGTGTTACTGCATATGCTTTCGGATGGTTAGCAAAATGGGTCCCCATCAAAGACTAAGAAAACAGGCCTGGTGAGAAGGGAGGAGTGAGGTCACTCTAGGCTTCTGCCTGACCCTTAAAGACAATCCAATCTTGGCTGTCATCTGACAGTGTTCTATTTAGTTTGATAGATACAATTACATCTATCTAGCCAGATAATTACAGTACTATGCATCTTCCATGTATCAGTGGCTTAGCAAAATTAAAAGCTATAAAATCCTTTTGTGTGTGCTAGGGGGCTTTCCTTCTCTTCCCTAACACAGACTTCCTCTCACGGTCTCCCCCTGCTCAAGAAAAAGAAAAGGGTAAGAACTCCCGGTAAATTGTAGATTCTGATTCTGAATTATTTTGTAAACGTTTCGTATGAATCTATCAAGTCTGACCCGGATCAACTTGCATCTCAGCCAACTTCTTTACTAAAGAAAATTGATTCTTGTTTACTTCTTTCAGTAAAGAGAATCATGATGAATTTTAATAGGATAACCCCCTACTGTTAGAAAATCTCCCTCCTTTGGCTATGGGAGCTTTGAAATTCATAAATCAGAAATAAGCCTGTATTTTTAAAAAATATTGTTTTAGACAAAAATAAAAGATCTCTACAAGTTTCAAGCTCAACCTTAATAATTCCTCAACAGCCATATTTTTTCCTGTTTTCATCATCCCAATGAGCATTACATTATTCTGATACTTTGTTAAAAGACCATTTAATTGTAAATTGACCTTCAGTTTTTAACAGAATCGCCCACCACCAAGCAATACTTCATTTCTGGATGAAAATTAATACTGTCCCTTACTATTTTAGCACACATAAACATTTAATTGGGGCTAAGGTAGACTGCTTAGTAAAATGAATATTACTGAGAGGAAAAAAAAAAGAGTAGTTCTCTAAATGTTGATTCTATTCATTGAAATCCATGAGAGAAAGGGTTTATAATTTTGGATAGAGGCAAACATATTGCTATGAGAATACCATAGTTTAGATCCCATAGATATTATTCAAGATATCATGATATCTCATATTCAGCAACAGAAAATGTACAGTGTTATTTCCTGGATCAAAATATACTACTTATTTTTGCAAAGATAATTTCTTTTTTTAATTTCTAGAGTTAAATTCATAACACAATAGAAGATAACTAATTTCTTCCAACACCTAGAGTTTTAAGTCACTATTTTTACTAATCCATTAAATGTATGTTTTCTATGCTTAAGGAACCAAGGAAACCTGCAGATTCTGTATATTTACCCAGGGGTCACTTTCCTGGTGGTGAAATGTAACCAGCTTCTTTGTGGAAGAGAGTGATCGCTGGTCACTGGGTGCCAGTAACACTATGCTACAATGTGTAGGGGGGAAATGAAGGCTAGCTCATCCAAAGGAAACTACAGGGGAATTTTAGATCAACAGAATGCAATTATGCAAGTTGGAATCATTCCAGGACATCAAAAGCAAAGTCTAAAGGTGGGTAAATGGAGAAGCATTCCTCCTCAATTGCAGGACAAGCAACCACATCCTTGACAAGACTGGTGCTTGTTCTATTTGTTTGTCTTTATTTTGCGAATACTGCTGGGCCAAGGGCTGGCCGCTTGCATAGGAAATGGAGTGTGTAGACCATTTGATCAGAATTGGGGGGCATCAGATCTACTAACTGGCACCCTATGCTCTTCAGCGATCTAAAAATTGAAAGAAGATATTTTTAGAATCTGTTTCAAGATATGGTGCATTTTTTGACCATCTGGAAGACTCTGTTTCCCAACTGCTCTTGCATCTGAGTAGGACCACATGACTGGGTTCTGGCCAATGGGATGTAGGCAGAATTATATATTCCACTTCTAGCCAGGTCATAAAACACCCCACTTGGTCTCTCTATCACTATTTCTCTCTCTCTCTCTCTCTCTCTCTCTCACACACACACACACACACACACACATACACACACCCCTTCATCTTGAAGTGAAATACTCAGTGGTGGTAGATTAAAGGAGTTCAAATCCCCAAGTCCCCAGGTCCCAGCTTGGAGAATAGTTGCCCAGAAAAGTCACTCGAGCTATGTCAAACTATGCCATGAACTGGAGAAAAACTTTTACTGCTTTGAGGTTTGGGAGTTTTTGTTACAGCAACTAGAGATATCTTGACTAATCTAATGTCTATGATACAAATGGAATTCCTTTGAATTCCATAATTGAGAAAGTTGAAAAATCACTCCATAAAGCAAGGATGTGATAAGATGTACATTTTTCATTCATTGCTTGTGAGACTGTAAAATTTATACTAGTGTTCTGAGGGGGGAAATAGGCAAAATATATTAAGGTGTAAGAACTTTACATAATTCTTATGATTTGACCTAGTAATTCCACTGCTAGAATCTATTCTTGAGGAAAAATCAAAACTAGTGGCCAAGATATTTGTTCCTCAGAACATTGGTTGTGATAATAAAAATACTATATAGTATTAATGTCAACAACAAAAGGATATTTAATAAGTTTTGGCTACACATTTATTAGGAAACATTAAGCAGTCAATAATTGTACATCCAGTGAATATTTTAGTCAGCGATTTATTCAAAAAACTAATGTTTATTGAGCACCTATTATGTGCTAGGAGTTATTCTAGATGCTGGGGATATAACAATGAACAGCACACAAAAAGTTTCCTGTTCTTATGATGTGTCTGTTTTTGTTGGGTGAGACAAACAGCATACAATCAATCAATCAATCAAAAATAAAATAATTGATATTAGTAACAAACTGGAAAAAATCTTCCCCTGAGAGTTTTTAGGTAAAAGAAAATCTAACATGCAGCAACTATACCTACACTGCACACACAGGCACACCAACACACACACACAGAAAGTTGAGGGAGAAAAATAGTAAAATTCTAACATATGCACATGCAAGTTTTCTAATCATGAGTAACTCAAAGTCCATGAAACATATAAATTAGTTATATTGCCAATGTATGAATTTGAAATATTAAGTGTACTGCACCAGTGTGGAGGTATCAATTTACATAGAGTACAAATGTAATTGGGCAGCCAACCAGCAGCCACTTCTCAAAATGATGTTATTGTTACAAATCAAGTACCACTCTGCAAAGTGATTTAAATTATTTAAAGGAAAACACTATTTTCTTTTTCAAAAATTCTCGAAAAGGAAGGGTGATGGGTTTGGATAGAAATCAGCCGTTAGTGCTTATAATGGAAATGGAAAGGGTGTAGCATGTCTAGAACAGTAATGGAGTGATGGTGCTGGTGGAAGTCGGGGACCTGATAAATGGGTTCATAGTTTCCCTACCCAGGAAGTAACACAAAGTAACTCATGAAGCTTTTTCAGCTTGGATGCCAGAGAATGCAAAAACTACTCATGAAGTGAAAAATTAAAGAAAAAAAAGTGCTCTGAAATAGACTCTTACATTTTCCATTGTAATTTACCCTATTTTTCAGGGGCAACTTATATGCTATGGTGGGAGGGGTTCATACATCAATTTTTCAAGTGCTCAGTATGTCCACTCACAAGTGTTGCGTGTCGACCGTATGCTGTACTGTCAACAGTGATTATTTCTGGGTTGGGGAATTTAGGGTTATTTTTGTTTTAGTCTTCATACATTTCTGCTTGTTTAAAAATGTTTTAAGGAGAGTATGGCTTGCTTTGAAAATTAAATAAAAACAAAAGTAAACATGCACGTACATGTATAAATCAACACAAAAGCATACTGCTGTCTCTTTGCTCATTAGGATTGTAAATGAGAATATTTTAGCCATGACTGAGACTCCCAACTTCCATTGTAACACCACATTGCACCTGCACAGGGAGTACCATCAACAGTTTCAAGTCGTTAGCTCTAACGACCAACATGCCATCACCTGGTAGGTGAGCTTAGGTAAAATCTTTAGGCTCCATGCCACGCCTCTTAGATGCACATAAATCACAAAGATGCCTGGACCCCTGCAAGGGTGACTCCCCACCTCCAACAAAATCTATTCACGTTCATTTGTTCATCATTTACTAGAGCCCCACACCTTCAAGTGAAGTCCATAGAGCAGAGAGCATTTCAGAAGCAGCCTATTTCTGAAGAGATCAAAAGGAGAGCTTGTTCTTAGCTACTCTCAGTGAAAAATCTTCAGGCTCTGGCCTTATGCACACAGGCAGAAGGGTCTGCAGTCCTGGATGTATCCCACCAGAACTAGCTCTGCTGGCAACAGTGAAGAGCTCTGAATCAGAGGGTTGGAAGGAATCTAAGTAAGACATCTAGTCCATCATCCTGCCTCCAGGCAATTTTCCAGGCAGATGGGTATTTATCCTGTTCTTAAAGCTCTCCACTGATCTGAGGAAAAAAGACAAGGGTATTTATATCCATGATGTTTTCTTACCAAATGTGTAATATTTGCCACCTACACCATCTGCAGCAGTCCAGAATGTAGTAAGATTGAAAGTTAAACTCATTGATCTTGGGAAAGATAATGAAATAAAAATATTTTGCATTATGTAATGTAATTTCCCTCAAAGCTTTTGATGAAGAATTTATAAAATGGCATCGGTTGTTTAGGGCATCGAATGAAGCCTTTGCTTGACAGTTGACAATCACTGAAATTTTCAGAATGCAGATAGGAAAAACTCAATTGTTGTTCTTAGTGTGATTCTGTACAAGTTAAGACCAAGGTTATAGGCTTACTCTCTGAGCAGGTCATTTAGCTGTGTTTTGTTCCATGGCGTTTAACCATGTCCTTTGTCACAAATACTTTAAGGGAATATGAATAAATTATCAAACTTTATGTTGTATTCAGATGAGGGGATCCTTTCTCTGTCCCTCCAGTTATGAGCACCATCATTCTTCTACATGAAATAAACCTAATTGTTTGTATAGTGTTTGGATACAGAAATGAAGTTGGGAGAGCTCCTGGCCAGAGTATATAAAGAACTGCCCAAATCTCAATGCATTAATCCTCTTATCCTCATACCCCATTTCTTCAGATTTTGGAACTTGAGTTGTTTGAAATTCAGAGGGTCACTTTCTCTGATGCTCCATGCTAAGCAACCTCTAGTGATTTTATTGCCACCCCCCAGGTTTGTTCCTCTGGTATCCTTTTCCTCGAACTGGCCTCAGCATAGCAATCTAAATATTCATGTATTTATCCTTGACATCTGCTGTTGGGGAATGATGCCAACTCCATCCAGATGGGGTTCAGAGCTCCCAGAAACCATGGTAACCCTCAGTGGGCAGGATCATGGTCAGGCCAGCGAATGTGAGATTGATCTGTAAGAAACCCCACCCTAGGGAGAAGCCTACAGGTCAACCATAGATAACCCCCCTCCAGCATCCAGCCCTTAGTTCCAGGTGTCATATAAGTGGCTCCATCCTGAAATTTTCCCTGGGATCATTGCTAGAAGCATTGGAGGCAGGGAAGTAAGATTTTTTAGGAAGACTCTGGGTCAAAAGCTATTTTCTCCTGGGAGTAAGTCTGGTATTCAGAGCTCACCTGCAAATGACTTTAGCCCAAGTCTTATTGAAGCAACCATGATTTTAGACATGAGTCACTCAAAAGAGTGAGATTCATAGGATTTATTCTCCCTAATACAGAAACTTGGTAAAAATGGCACTTAGTCATCTTAGCATACACAAAATGATCAAAGTTACAGCAAAACTTTTCTGCACATGAGTCATCTTTTGCTTCTAGGAAGCAAACAGGGAATTAAGTAGAAGAGAATCAACTGCACTAGCAGAGCAGAAAGAGAATCATCCAGTAGTTCTAGAGAGCAGAGTTTTAGCTGTGTCCTGCCACTTCCCACTGCATTACAGCAGGCACAAAGTTACTTTTGTAAATAAGATACAGTTCTAGAACACTTCTAAGATAATCCAAGTCCACAAAGACCTGGCCATGTAGCCAACTGGGACCTCTCAATGGGGAGGATGGAGTGAGCCAGGAGTGGAGAGGTAGCAGCTGGGCATTCTGTACAGTCCACAGAGAGAGAGTAAACCCAAGACCAGTCCAAGCCTGCATGAATATCTGAAATTTCTGATCAAAATGTGAGAGAGGGCAGCACATTTTCAGGGGGAAAGTCATTCTCAGCATCTAGCAGTGCCTGAGCTGTTATTCAAAGAGGTCAATGGACAAAACACTAGATATAGTCCAGCTCCAGTCCTCTGGCAGTATCTGGGGAAAGGAGAAGGACTGGCTGGGAGATAAGCTGACCTCTATTCCCAGAGGGGAACAACAAAGGGAACCAGGATCGAGGAACCAGCCCAGGTCACAGTTAGATTAGAAAACAAAGCACACTTAAAGGTAGGTAAAGAGACTAAGACCTGCCCGAATCCTATAGCTGTCAGAGAACATCATCTACTGAATCTCTACCATGTGTGTACTGTGCTAGGCAATATTATCAACATACCTCATTTGTTTCTTACAAGAACTCTCAGAGGTTGCCATTGCTACCAAAACTTGCTCTATGGGCAAAGAGTTCTCTGGCTAACTAGATAGCTTGGAAGATGTTACAGGCTATCACCACTCACCTAGCCTCATCACACTCTTAAGAGAATCACCATGCACATTCAAAGCACTGAGATGTCCTGTATTAAAAAACAAAAACAAAAACATTTCATTTGCTTATTAACCCAGAATTCCCAATGAAATCCCTTCCCCAGCAAATATGCCTATGTACTCGATCTTTCAGGAACATTTACAATCTTCTTTCTGACCTCGTGTTCTGAGGAATGGACTCCGAAAAAGATGGTGGTGTTAAAAGCCATTAGTGAAATAGCTGTGTTTAAGTTTGGATTAGTAGGGGGTCTTGTGTGGCTGAATGTCTAAATTTCTGGCATAATATAGATCATAGATGGGGGATATATTGGGCTTTATAAAAAATTACAAAATGAATAAATGAATGGGTGAAAGTAGAAACAATGTCCTGTAGTCCATCCATTTAGAACAAATTTTCCTTTGGGTGGAGGGGACAATAAATTCCTCCCCCACTATGCCCAAATAGTGGCATAGTTCTGCCAGGATGAGCTTCCCATCATGATTATGAACTCACAGAGTATTTGCTCTTGAAAGTGTCTTTTTCTGCCAGCTTCCTCCAAGCAGAGGGTATTCTTCTAACAGAGACCCGTGGATTTTCTACTACCTCTTCATCCTTAAGTCAGTCATGAGTCCTGGTGCCACTGCCTCTATGGAAGACTTAAGTCCTGGGCAGTTGGGTTGACACATTTGCTAGGGTGGGAGAGGAGGGAAGGTGGTCTCGTCAGAAATTCTGGATTAGAAAACAAATCAAACAAGCAAAAAACATTTTAATAAGAAGCTTCTCAGGACCTTTGGGTGTGCTAACATGCACTGCAGGTTGGTACCAACATGTCAAGGATGAGCGGACATACTCTGTAGCATTTTCCAAGCTGTAAACTTTCTCACAAAACTCCACACCCACAGAGCGTTTATGGGGAGAAGCTGCACTGGCTTATTTAACTTTCCTTAAAGTGCTTAGCCAGAGCCGCCTCTGAGGGTTACTCTAAAGAATGAGTGAGACAAAGGGGGTGATATTCCCTAACAGAGTCCTATGTAGCAGAGCTTCACAAAAATGATGCCCCTTAGTAACCTGCAGTTATTGCAGGAACTTTATGATCCCCATTTTGTGAACAGGGAAACTGAGGTTCAGAGGAGTTGAGTGACTTGTCTTCAGTCAAGCAGCCAAGCCTGGGCTTCCCTTGTGGCTCAGTGGTTAAAAATCCACCTGTCAATGCAGGGGACACAGGTTCCCTCCCTGGTCTGGGAAGATCTCACATGCCGCAGAGCAACTAAGCCCGTGCGCCACAACTACTGAGCCTGCGCTCTAGAGCCCATGAGCCACAACTACTGAAGCCCGCGTGCCGCAACTACAGAAGCCTGCAAGCCATGACTACTGAAGCCCACACACCTAGAGCCCGTGCTCCACAACAAGAGAAGCCACCGCAATGAGAAGCTGGAGCACCGCAAGGAAGAGCAGCCCCCGCTCGCCGCAACTAGAGAAAGCCCGCGCGCAGCAATGAAGACCCAACGCAGCCAAAAATTAATTAATTAATTAATTTAAAAAAAAAACAAACAGCCAAGGCTGTGCCTTCCACCTCCAAATCCCAAAAGGTTTCCCCTGGGCCCCTGTTTCTGGCCCCAGGCAGCTCTCATCCCATAACGACCTCATTCCCTACTGTGATGTCACCTCCACCCAGAAGTCAACTTTGCTTGAAGTAAGCCAAGCGGAGCCTCACGTTTGTGAATTCAGTTCTCTTGAGGGCTGGTGATCAGAAAACATGTGCTATCCAATTTTTCCCACACATGCCACTTCTTAGCTGGCCTATCACTGGGGGCCCAGTGCAGTGTGGTCTGTTTGAGGCCAATAATCATATCACCATTGTAATGAGTGGCAAATCCTATGTAATTTACACATTAAAAGGAGGCTGAGATGCATGGAAAAACCCAGCCCCCATTTGTCTAATGAAATTAAAGCTCTTAGCCAAATAGTGGTGCTGAAAAGAGATGTTTGGGAAGGGCTCTCCCGGGCTCTCTCTCGCCCTGCCTCTGAAGAAGAGGGTGAGTGTTCTTTATTCATGATCCCGCCTCTACCTAAATCACTCCCACAATGGGACCTCTAAACCAAGGGGCCCTGTTTGGGAGCACGATTTACGCAGAGCTGAGGCCAGGCGGGGCTTACAAAGGCATTATGACTAGTTATTTTCAATGACAATTGAAGGGAAAAAGAAAGCAGCAAAGATGTTTTGTGACTTGGCAGGCAAAGCACTAAATCGCCCCAGCCTCTTCCCCCAAATGGCATAAAAGAAAGCTTGGAGCCATACCTGATAAAGCAATTATTTTAAGATATTTTTCATATTCAGTGGTAACTGGACATTATCATAAAATAAGTGTGAATGACACAGCACTTGGAGCAAACGCACTGAGCTTACGCTCTGGAGTGAAAGATTGGTCCCATGACAAGGCAAGAAGAGGTGGCTGGCTCCTCCATTCGATGGCTGTCCAAATTCCCTATGGGTGCCCCATGACTTCGAAACCCTCCCTGAAGTCTGGGAACCAGCCATGTTGACGTGAGATAAAACAAGACAAGACAAATATAATTGGGACTCAGTCCGAAAGTCAAGAATCTACCACCATAAAGTCAGTTAGTCTATGGGATGGTCTTGTTTGGCCTATGAATGGTAAATACATGGAAATACAGTAGATATTTGGGTCTAAGAATATGAGTGAAGGCATCAAGGCAATAATCTATGTAGAGGAACAGCCAGAGTATATAAGAAAACAACTAATATCCTTCATCCTTTGCTTAACAACTTCTCAAACACAAATACGTGTGAAAAAAGAATGAAGTGCCCACACACACGTGTTCACACCCACAACACTGAACCAGGGGGAAAAAAAAAAAAAAGAGTGTGCTGAGAAGCATCATTCTCCATTTTCTTTACCCTGCATAAAACTTTCACAATCTGGAAACTATCTGTTTCCAATCTCATCTCATGTACTACTCTCCCTCACTCACTATTTTCTAGCCAAATCTTCCTTTCTCTTCCTCAATCACATCAAATACACTTCTGTTTCAAGACATTCTCTGCCTGTGATATTCCTCCCCAAGATCCTCATACAGCTAGCTCTTTCTCAGCCAAGGAGATTTTTGTGGGTTCTAAGCACATCAGATCAAATATATTAAAATATACTCACATTAAATGGAATTTATAGAAAATGAGAACAGTTGAGTTATAGTTGATTAGTTACAATAGACATTTTGTATGCATTTAAACAAGTAATGTTGGTTTCAGTTTTGCAGTACTCTTTTCATAAATTAATGCCAATAACATCCTTCAGGTCTAAAATACTTTCATGAGCCCTTGAAAAACTCCTAACCATAGGCATGATGCCCACAGTAACTAATAAGAAGAAACCGTTCTGCTCTCACCTTTCAGGTTAAAGCCAAATATAATCACATACTCAGTGATGATACTTGTTTTCTAACTACGCTTTCTGAAATAGCCACCCACTCCAGGTTCAGTGTCTCTCTACCATGCATTGTACTTTTTATCGTCTGAAGCTATCCTGTGTTTAGTGTTTACCATCTGCTCCCTACTCCTTGAATATAAACTTAAGGACATCAGAGATACAAATGATTGTTCTCCATTGCATTGCTCAGTGCCTAGAATAGTGCCTGGCACATAGTAGGTATTCAAGAAACGTCTATTGAATGAATGAATGACTGTATGACTGAATGAATTCACATATCCTCAGTTAATTCTATAATAATACTGATTTAATATAATTCTGATTTAAATTTGCATTTGTATAGGGCTTATAACTAAACTGTGGAGATTTCAACAGTACAATTCAAGATGCCACTTTCAAAAGTATCTGGTGTTATAGGGCGGGAGGTGGGGCAGTGGCTCAGTTTTGAGTTTTGAATACAAACAAAAGAAATTCTTCCATCAAGAGAGCTTTAAAATCCCATTTTGTACCTGGATGGAATTTTAGTTTTCATGGAGAGGAGAAAGCCAACAAAGAGAACATGACCCAGCTCTCAGGGTAGGTAGGCAGAAAACACAGACAGAACTTAAATATGCAGAGACTATTAGAAGGCAGCAAAACTTCCCATTAAAATAGATGTTTAAAATCTTGGCAAATAAAGTCTGTAGTTTCAGTAAGTGCACGAACAAAATCTAACCTTAGCAACAAAAGCTTTTAAGTAAATATTGGACATCTTGGTGCAGACTATGAGGTAGAGAATATGGAACTCACTCATGAAGCTCCGGATCAGAACAGCATATAACAGTATCATCAGGCCCTGAGGAAGAAAAATGGAAGACAGATATCATTGCCCACAGTGATGGTAATTTACATATAACTCCCATTAGAGAGAGTGAGTTTTCATCATCTTCAACAAACCACTTTGTTTTTATAAAATCTTTAGTTAAACAACATTTCCTGGTGCTGTGACAGTCTTATACCAGGGCCAAATGGATCTTATGAAATTATTTGATTTATAATTTTGGAATCTAAAAGTAGACAAAGCCAACCAGTGCATAATTCTTACTGAAATAATTTGTGTGTTGTGTGCTAACGATCTTATTTGATTTTCTCAGTAACTTCATTATGTAGGTAAGAAATATATTGTCCCTGTGTTGTGGTGAAGAAACAGATGCTCAGAGAGGTTAAATGCCTGTGTTGGTTAGGATAGGTTAGGTTATGCTACAGTAGCAAACAATTACAAAAGAACCAAACACAATTTGTGTGTCCATCACACAAAGTCACCCACAAGTTGGGTACCTCTCCATAGCAGCTTTTCTCTTTGCAAAGGCTCTACTTAGTTTCCAGGTAGCTTCCATTTTGTGGCTGTACCACCTCAACATGAGGTCGTCTTATAGATTGGGAAGGAGAGAACTGGAGAATTACATAGGAGTGTTTCATTGACTTCACCCAGAAGTAACACACACAATTTCTACGTATAATTAATTGACCTGAACTAGTCATACAATCCTATTTCAATGCAAAGTTGCTGGGACGTATAGCTTTTCATGGTCCCAAGAAAGAGGAATTTGAAATGGAATTTGTCTCTGTCATAATGCCTAAGATCAAACAGTGAATAAAGTGAAAGCGTTAAGATTTAGCCCAGATCTGATACCAAGCCCAGTACCTGTTCCATGACTCTACCTAAACTAGAAGGTAAGGATTATGTTTTTTTCTGTTTGTATTTCCAAGACCCAGCATACATCTGACATAGGGAGATGCTCAAAATAGTCCTTATAATAGAAGGAAGGAAGGAAGAAAGAAAGAAAGGGAAGGAAGGAAGGAAGAAGGGGAGGAGGGAGAGGAGGAGAGAGGGAGTACAGAAGATCTTTATTGCTTCTTAACTTCATAACTGATTGATTCTTTGTTGAATAGTAAAGGACAGATGTGATATAGCCATTAATTCCTATCCTTACAATGTCTTTTGGCAACATTAAAATGAAAAAGTTAAAGTGTAGCGACCAGTAAAGCCATTTTCAAGATTTTTGCCCCACGCACCTTGCAAATATCCTCATCTATGAAAGAAAGCGTGGAGAGGGGGACATTAAAAAAGAAAGAAAAGATTAAGAAAAGAAAAAAATGACATGACTCATGAGGAGGACATAGAGGCAAAAAGGAACCTATTTGAAATGTAAATTGATGTGTATAATATGCCTTGAGTTCTTTGGCAGAGAGGTGACATGTAAAGTAAATGCTCCGGCAAAATTATTTAATAATAAGAGTACTGTATTTCTTCCTCGCTGTATAATTTACAGTACAATCAGAAGACTATGCTTTTACACAGCCCTTACAGGAAAAGCAAGACATGGGCAAGCAGAAATAAATTAACTATCTGCTATTGATTGTCATGGATAGCACCAGCTTATTGAGCTAATACTTTATTAGTGTGCTATAGCTTGGATGATGATGGTCTTTTTTATTGTTTTTGTGGTAACACTTTATTTTAAGTATCTTATCATTATGAATTCATTTAGTATTGATTGCAATAGCACTGATCATAAAGAATTAATTTGACATTACCATGAATGTCATATGCACTTATTTAAGAGTTCGGATGTAATTCAAAGTTAATTAATATGGTAAAGTACTATTGCTACTATTGCTTTTGCAATTTTGCAGTCTTCTTTTAATGTATATAAGGGTTTTTTTTTTCATCATGTAGAACCTAGCAGAAAATCTACCTAAGGTATTCTTCTTCAGAGGGCAATTTTATTTAGTGATAAATGGGAAATCTGCCTTAAAAAAAAATTCTGTGTGTCTTAAAGCATTTGAGATTCCAGCCCCAGAATCCAGGGTTATCAAAAGACTGAAGCCGTTGAGTCCTAGAAAAATAATCACGTCAGCTTGGTGTTCCTACTTGCTTGGCAAGGCTGGGGTGAGCAGTGTAATTGAGAGTTTACTTCTCCTCAGTTTCTTCTGTCTCTCACCAAGGACGATTTGTCCCTGTCAGAGTGAAGGGCCCCCAGCAAAGGAACTCCATTTACTTATAATGAGACTGAATTACCAGAAGGTACAATTCATGACACACCTCCAGCAAGTAGAAATTGTTGAACGTAGGTATTAGTGGGAATCCAGGGAGGTTCAGGGTCTAAATTAAATGTCACGTGTGTGGAATGCCCATCTGTGACCTTCAGTTAAAATCCACTCCACTGTCTTCTTCTGCTGCTGTTCTTAACACAGGTTATGGTGGCATGTGTAGACCTATTGGGGTATCATGTGCCGGTGACTGACCTTACACATATCTGGACTAGAGTGGCATTCAAGGACTTCTACTAAAAGATGCAAAAGACTTAAAATAATCTCCTTTCTCCACCCCCTCAATGTTGAGTAAATCTTTGAGGTTTCTCAGCATTCCTATTAAAATGTAAATATCATTTAGATCCAATAGAATAATCCATTTGTCCATCGGGGATTCCTCATTAGGTAATCCAACATATAGAATCACTCCAACTAAATGAAATATTGGAGTTTTAATGGAGACGTGGGCTCTGAGAAACAATCTGGAGCAAGGAGGCTGCCCAGCAAGGCAGACCCACATGGAATGACCCACTACGATAGGTCCTAGCACCCCAAGGACCATAGAAGTTACTAAGAGGCCGAGGGACACATATAACTGAAATAGAATCTTGAAGAGAAATTTTAGCTGAGGATGGTACACGATCAATCAAAGAAGCAGGCCAGAGACCAGCTCGGGTGGCTTAGCCCACTTTTGGATGGAGATACCAACCAAAAGTGAAATTAAAGTAGAAGGTTGGCAGCAAAAATTGATCTGGAGCAGGGTATAGGCCTATGTCCCTAATGAGTTAGTTAGCAGCTAGGCAGGCAGGAAGGGCCCCGGTCAGAGCCCAGAGGCAAGGCAGCGGAGACGGGCAAAGCAGGACCATCTGAAACTCTCAGTGGAGTTGCTTGTGGTATCCCTCAAACAAGGAAACCTGTAACGAAGTGAGCTGAGGATGCCAGATATAAAGTGACTGGTCCTAGAGTGATCAGGGATCTCTGAGATATTACTACAGTTTTTTTCTTAGGATTCCTAAATCCGCTTTACGAAAAGCACCTTTAGTGCTCTGAAAAGTTAGTTTCCTCTTGTCACATATACAGCACCTGTAGCTTTCAAAGGGACCCTTCGAGGAAACCCAGACTGAGAGGCAAAGCCAGTTTCAGACAGTCCTCCCAGCTGCCATCTCGCACTGTGCAAGCTCGCCCTTCTTCTAACTTCCACTGTGCTTTCTCTTGGGAAAATCATAAGAATAGAAAGAAGCTACACCTTTTACTGACCAAATCCTTTCTTACAGCCTTGCAGAAATGTAATTGTCATCCTGGTCTTAGGTAGTAAATATCCAGAGTTTTTTAGTTAGTACTAAAGATGGTTCTACTCCCTTCGTCTGATACCAAAAAGTATACAAAAATCTCTCTTATCGCTCTAATTACTTATATTTTCTTTGTGTCCGTTAATAACACATTGCAGTCAAATAACACAGCTCCAGAATGGAAAATTCTGAAGTCCAGAATTCGCCTGTCGCACTAGATTAGTGAGAGGTTTCAGAAAAAGGGAAGGCTGAAGCGACCTGTAGTAAATTGGTTCTTAATACCTTAAATTAGCATGTTCTTTGATTATAGGTGTTTTAGGGTGTCTTCAGTGGCAGTGAAGCTCCCCAGGCACATAAACACAAAGTTCAGGGCTTCTGTGGTAGTGCAGTGGTTAAGAATCTGCCTGCCAGTGCAGGGGACATGGGTTCAAGTTGTGGTCCGGGAAGATCCCACATGCCACGGAGCAACTAAGCCGGTGCGCCACAACTACTGAGCCTGTGCTTTAGAGTCCACGAGCCACAACTACTGAGCCCATGTGCTACAACTACGGAATCCCGCGCACCTAGAGCCCTTGCTCTGCAACAAGAGAAGCCACCGCATTGAGAAGCCCACAAGGAAGAGTAGCCCCCGCTCGCAACTAGAGAAAGCCCGTGCCCAGCAACGAAGATCCAATGCAGCCAAAAAAAAACCCCACAAAGTTCAGCACCTCAAAGAGCCTGTGCCAGCGTATGCATTCACCCTTAAAAATTAGCAGAGGATGCCAGGGAGGTAAGAGGGTGTTCTTTATTTGTGCTATGGGAAGCAATAATGGAGATTTACAGTTCTTCAATAGAGCATAGGATTTTCCAGAATGCTGACTAATGGAACCACTCAGAGGTTTATTGATGTAGTATTGTATTGAAAACACAGGTTTATTAATAAAAAGCTTCGTGAGCATCTAAGAGGAAAAAGGAGGTAGCAAATGACACGACGGCACGAAAAACAGAAAGACCGAGTGAAAAAAGCATCTGGCTTGAGAAATGTGACCAGGAGATTAACTGCACGGATCAATTTAGAAACTTAAGCATTCAGGGAAAACGTTCCAGTGGAATCCATGCGAACGGGAGCCTTTTCCTTCTGTTTGCAGGTTTTAATAGCCACAAATGTCTCCTAGTATTTCCCTCCCTTAGGAAGACAATATCAGAGTGCTGGCATCGATTTCTTAAAATCATACTGGCAAAAGATAAACAAAGCTCAAGATATAGAAATATATTTTACACTGAAAAAAAAGGAGAAAAAAAACACACTGAAACCAAATCCGCATATTTCCTGGCTCACAGTAGCAGGCTGACTAGTTACCCAAAATGAGCTTACTGCAAAATCACTCTGTTCTCACCACAGGCACAATTTACCAACTGGGTGCAGCAGACACCGGGTTGGCTCCTGAACTTCTCTCCTCCAATTAAGCTGCACAACCTGTTACCATTTTGCCAATGGACTCTATTTACTTAGGTTCTGCATAACTTGCCAAGTGCTCACTCTGTGGAATTCCCAGCAAAGAGAAAGGAACAATTGGGGGAAATTTTTGTTAACATCCTTTCTTTTAACTTTCCATAGCAGAGTGGATTGCATCAACGTGGAGCAGATGTGCTGAGACCAAATGCTCTCTTCCTCATGATTACAGTTGGTTATACCTGTGGATAGGCAAGCTAATTCCATGGCAAATGTGCAAGAGAGGGTAGTACTAACGTACAATATGTGGTCCTGGAGGCTCTGTTCCCGTGTAATAGGGTGCTTTGCTTCACAAGACCTGGCACGTTGAGAAGAAAACTGAAGCAAAACAGCAGTTGGAATCGTGGGCTCTCTGCACGGCTTAGAGAGTACCCTAGTTCTCAGCAATGTTGACATAAATATCCCAGAATTTCTTATTTGGAGTTGGAAAGTAATGATTCTTCCTACTTGATATGCTCAGCGACTCTGCACCCTATTGTTTTCCACCATTTGAAAATGCCCAAAGATGTCATTATAACTACATGTATCAACATTAAACCTTTACAAAGAGTTGACTAAATGAGCTGTTATTATTTTTGTTTCTGAAAATAGTGTATCTTTTTACATCATTTATCAGTAACTAGGTGTAGTCGATTGCACTCTGGTATTGATCCCAATATCTATACTCGTCACAGACTACCTTTCCTCAAGGTCATCGTAAGGTTGGGTTATGATCAATATGAATTGACTGTCTGCAAATAAATTTATGCGGCTGACATAATTGCAAGTCATACCTTTTTCAAATTAAGGTGGACCATTTTATGAAGCATATGTGTTTGAAACATTAATGGTAACACCATCCGACTCTGCATAATGAACCGGTCTTGCCATAATTTACAAGTGATCTTTGTATAACTGAAAGCTGTGTAAGTGGTCCGAGAACCATTTCTAAATAACACCTGCAGAGTTTCAAGCCTTGGGTTTAGTGTGGATGCTAATTATGTTTTCTAAGCAATGGTATTTCCTATGCAGCCCCTATGTGCATTTTGATTTCCCATTTTTAAGTCTCATTTCTATCAATGCTATTTCAAAGTTCAGTGGGATATTTAGTCATCCTCATCAGAGGACCACGTTTGATATTGGTAAGATCAAATTTCTTAAGTAGAAACAGCATTACCAAAATGCAGAGTGGATTCCAATGCCATCTCCCTACCATGGGCCCCTCATACTTCGGGGAGATGCACTTGTGATCAGCATGCTAGCCACTGGATGTCACTGATGCTTACATAAATGGAGCTTAAGGGGTATTTATCTGACTGTAAAAATCATGACTTCAGTAGAAAGCAGTTTAGCTAGAAACATTTCACTCAGGCAATTTCTAATTTCAGAAAAATAGGCTCATAAAGCTCACAAAGGCGATACCCAACTTCAAGCGTGATTAGTTTCAGTTGTTTGTTTCAGCTTTAACTGGGATATGAATAAACAGCAAGTTTTGGGGGCGCATTCCATTTTTGACAGCAGCTGCCATTCTGCTTTTATTTAAAGGAACATTACCCAGTAGGGTTTGTGACATCCTAAAATATTATTAGCAGGTCCAAATCATAAAATAATGACTTAGGAAGTCTCTTTAATTTTACAATAATTGGGTTTGTTTGTTTAACACAATGTCTTACATTTAACTGTTTTCATGAGGACATATTCTTATTTTAAAAATTAAAGTTTTTGTGAAGCACTTAAAATGGACTTCTTTTGGCATAAATGATTTGGATTCAGATTTTAAACAGGAAGTAGGACTTTGTAAAGCATAATTAATGATGACAAAGGTCAGAAATACATCATTGAATGTATTGTAAATACATCATTGGATGAATGTAAAATGGCTTCCACCATAAAATTTATTCTCAAATCAGATTATGGCAGAGGAATGTAAT
Source organism: Mesoplodon mirus (assembly GCF_964341445.2). Classification (NCBI taxonomy): domain Eukaryota; kingdom Metazoa; phylum Chordata; class Mammalia; order Artiodactyla; family Ziphiidae; genus Mesoplodon; species Mesoplodon mirus. Next base: position 60,905,990 of record NC_138984.1, read on the forward strand.
TTTTCTGGACTATTTCATGACTTCTCTTTCTAGGACATATCAGGGAAACCAATCAGATCTGTCAGTAGACTGTCTGCAGTGTAAATATGAAAAGATGCCATAGATTGGAAAGTTCTAACAAAATGAGGATTTGTCTTTTGTCTTGAATATAGACACAAAGCAAATGTAGTATGTGAGTGGCCTGGAGAAAAGGCACGATATAAGAGCAAAGAATTATGACAGATGACATCACAACATACATGCTGCCATTCCAGAGCTTGAGCCATTTGAGAAGCTATTTTGAATTAATAACGCATGCCTTTGTGATTACATTTGCTTAGCAGAAACATTTTAAGAAATAACAGCCTGCAAGAGGAAGCTGAAACAATAGTTCTCTATCTTTATATAATTGCCATTTTTCTTTAGAAAATGTTCAAAATTTATAGTAACTAAAGTCTAAGTTCTTATTTTTAAGTGACTATATATTTGCATATTCAGCAAAATAAACTTAATGTCCCCTTCCCTCCAACATAATATCATAGTACTGGAAATATAAATTCATGGGGACTGGACCACAGATGGGTAGCTCACATTGCTAGAGCTGAAGCGGGGATGGGGAAAGGCAAAGTAACTAAAATTCAACCAACTTTTTTGTACAAGCAATGGAGTGAAGGCTAAAGTGGCAATACATTGTACAATCTCACCCCATCAGCATTCCCACTCCCCACCAAAAACTCTTGAAAAATACATGCAAATATATTTACATGCAGTTGGGCAATATTACTAAGTTGATTAACAGCAAAACTCTCTATCTATTGGATCCCAAGCAAATATGTCACAAATTGCTCATAGTTCAGGTAGCCGGTAACACCTGCAATCACATCTTTAGGCAATTTGGTGCTTGGCAAAAGGCAGGAAGATAACACTGCAAGGAGGTCCCTCACTCTCTCTTAAACTATGTTTCCACCTTAAATAAATTAAAGCATGCAGCAGCAGTAGGTAAGGTGGTCAATGCAATTAAATTCAAAACCTGAATGTATTGAACTTTCTGCAATTATACATGGGTCATGTCTGGACAATATGTTGGCCATCTGGTAGCATCTGTGCTGTTCCCTCTAATAGAGTTCCTGCTGTGGCTCGAGGCCATGGCAGGCAGTGCTAAGCAGGTCACATGTTGTGTCTTTCAGCCATATTTAGGTCACAATTTGGGATGGGAGGAGGCAGGAATTATCTTTTTGCACAAAGGCAATAAAAGTGAGTAATCCCTTGTAGGTATCTTGTGTTTTGTTTAATAAATAGGGGTCAATTTTCAGTTTTGTTCCATGCTTCATCCTAAGTTGTACCAAAAATAAGACAAAATATTATATGCTGACGGCTAAACATTTGTAAGTTTCCTTTTCTCTCTCTCACACACACAGACACACACAAAATGAGTCTTTTTAAACGATGGTATATCTGTTTTTTGTTTTGTTTGGGGTTTTCTTGACTAAAAGGAGAGATGGAAGGGGGAATTCAAAATCTGCTAATCAGTGTCAGATAATGGATAGAATGCAGAATACTCTAGAATGCTGATTATATTCTAGAAAAGGTTTTGGGGGGAGAGAAGTGATAAAAATATGTATATGCCTATCTTTCAAATAGCAGGAGTTGTAAATTATGCACATTTATATTTAACTTTCCTCTAGACAGCTATTGAAAGCTTACATTCTATTAGTTGACTCACAAAATGTTAAAATTGACACAGGCATTGTTTCAAGGTGTACAAAAATCTCAGCAACCAAGAGAAACAGGATTCTTTTTTCCAAAGTAAAATCATCCTAGATGTGAGACTATGAAATAACAAATCTTATTAAATGTGATATTTAATATTAGTATAAAGTTTCCACCTGGCATGTTTACTGATTGCCCCCCCCAAAACAACTACAACATGCACATTTTAAAAGTGTGAACCTTACATGTATTATCCAAGTTCACTTGATATAGATTTTAAAATGCAATATGGACAAGAGTCAAGTCCGGCATAAGCAATTCCAGTTTGACATCAATTAGTGAGTAGCTTTTACTCTTATAGACATATTTATAATGGAGAGGAGTGCATTTAGACTTTAAGGTCCTGCCAACTAATCAATTTGATGAACTAATTGATAATAAATGTTAATTGACAACTAACAGCAGTCAATTAATTGCATTTCAAATGCAGCTCCAGGAAGCTGAGTTGAACATTATTCTACCTCAAGCTACTCAAATAATAGCTCAGCAATGACTTTGCAACAAGCTATAAAGGTCAAAATGGGCTAGGCTTTTCCTTATTAGGAGATTGGGGATCCCACGGCATAGGTTTACAAAAGCAGCAGCAGCTCGTGCCCAAATCTCCCCTCTCAACCCTGGTGCTGAGTCTTTTTCTCTGAGACAGTTTGTTGGCTTCATAAAAGTCTCCTGTGGCATTCCCTTTGGGTTGCAATGTGGAAAGCCAGTATGCAACTCCAAAGAAGTAGTTGATTCTGCCAGTTATATAATCTGTCTCTGTGACAGAGCCACTTAACTAAACGTTAAACTTAGATATGAGGATGGTTCTGTTTAGTTATGTGTCTTTGTAGCAGGGAAAGACGTGCCCCCATTTTCTGGGGTCCTACAATTAAAGACAGAGAACAAGTGAGTTGGCCAATTAGTGAATCTGGTACAATTCAGTCCTTAAAAAAATGTCTGTAAAATTGAAACGTTCTTCATTTTAGTCAATTGATACATACTAAAAAGCCCACAGGGTAAACTGAAAGCTATGCCTGTGTTCTCAAAATGAAACTTACTTGTGTGTGTAATAAAGGTCTCACTGGCCTTTCGCACGCCAGGGTTTTTGTACTTCTCTTTACCTAGAATGTTCTTTCCAGTATGGTCTGGTGGATGACGCTTTTACTATATTCAGACCTCTGCCCACATGTCACCTCCTCGGACAGGTTCACCCTGGTCATTCTATCCCAAACCTGCACACACTCCTTTCTTCATTTTCTGTTCTCTTATTTGCTGTATTTTTCTTCACAGCTCCTACCTCTTCCTGGCATTACATAGTCTCTTATTTATTTATCACTAATCTCCTTCACTTAAATGTAAACTCCACGAGGGTGGGACTTGGAACTACTCATTGTGTATCCCTGGTGCCAAAATGGTGCTCAAGTGGGTCCTCAGTTATGTTTATTGAATGAGTGAAGCCATTCTGGAAATCATCCCTCTTAGTGAACTTCTGTGATTGCATCACCTCTGGCTCAAGGCAAATGTTTAAGAAGGCCAATATGGTGGAATGGAAAGGAAACTGGACTGGGGGAGGAGAGAACCAACTCCATCCTCGGCTGCACAAGCCATGTCACTCTGAGAAAAAAAACCCATCTTATTGGAACTCAGTTTCCTCATTACAAAATGAAGGGCTTTGACAAGATGACTTTTAAAACTTCCTTCTCACTCTAAGATTTCTCTGATTTTGTTATTTAACTTGTCCTATTGGAAAGAAAACAATTCTCCATTGTTCTTTTCTGGCTATGTTCTCTTTTGGAAAAAAAATAATACAATAGAATCATGTGTGTTTCATAAAAACTGTTACCTCAGAAGGCTTTATGGAGTTAGAAAATGTCACTATAAAGTTAAATAAATGGCAGCCAAGGGAGAAATGAGCAGGGAAGACAGGGAGAGGCTAGAGATTTTTAAATGAAATTTCAAGTGAGACATGAGATTTGAAGAGACAGCTGGAGCAAATAAGGCCCTCTGACAGGGAAGAGGAAAACTGGGGGTCAAAGGACTGACAGGGGAGAAATAGAAAGGTAAGATGATGGACCAAAATTGGGGAACTTTTTAAAAATTTTGGACTTCAAGCAATACAATGTAATAGAGTGGTTTGATTTTTTAAAAAGGGAAACAACCCTAAGTCTGAGAGATGGCGAAACAATCCCCTGAGGACGTGTGGAGGTGAGCTACGGTGGTGATGTGAGTGTGTGAGTGATAACCCCACACTTCCAGACAACTGTGAGATCCTCAGGCGCATCTGAGAATAAATAAATGTAGCTGGAATCAAAGCTTCTGGCTACGATGACATGGATTTGTATGTCCTGGTTGCTCTTTCTTGGATCAGATCCAAGTCAAACCTCTAAACCCCTAATTTAATGCTGACCAGAAAAACTCACATTTTCCCCAAAAAAAGGCTAATCAAAATGCTCAAACTTCCCTTGCTTAGAAGGCAGTTGGTTGAGTTCTTTCCTAGGGTTTTTTTTTTTTTTTTTTTTTTAATCAGTTATCCTCTACCTGCTTTGGTCTGTTGGTCTTTTTTAAGAAAAAAATTATGAGAGAATCTGGTATAGTGACCTAAAGTCACTCTTTCATCTTCCTTTTGAATGTTGAAATGATACGCAGATACCCTGGGGTAAGGTGGGAAATACTATTCCACACGGGATAGAGTCATAAACTCTTATGGAATGTCATTGTCACGGGAGAATTCAGATATTATTTCAATAAACTCCTTTGAGCAACATAATCTATGAGTTTATTAAAAGACCCTCAGGTTTATCTGGTGGACTATAAATAATCTATATGCTCTTTCAAACAAAAAATTCAAATGGCAGAGCAAAGGCATTAAGCTTTCCCCTCAAGTTACATTAGGAGTGGATCTGTTTGCTGCCAATGCATCCTCCTGATACGTTACAGAGGCTGGATCAGTTCCTAACGTAGCTCGGTGAGAACAACAACTGCATCTGGATTTCCCACAGCCTCTGAACGAGTGGCAGGTGAACCAGGGTTCAGAAGCACACAAATAAGCTGAGGCTATTTCCTTCTGCCTTGTCAAAGGGAGCAAGTGAATTTTATTTGCTTTGTGTCCCTCCACAGAATGCTTCCCTACTCTCTCAAATTCCCCTTGCTACTCAACATCTTGGGTTTTCTTCCAGCTGATACTACAGCTCCACACCCCTGTACCCTCTCCATTGCCACCTCCTTCCTTTTCTCATTCTCTGTGTCCTCCCTCTCTGTTTCCTCAGTTGCCCAGACCTTTAAATTCTAGCAATGGAATAATGACAAGTAGAACCTGCTAATCTCCTTTTCCACTAAAATGCAATCTTTTTAATCCTCTTGGGACATATTTTATGTATTCCAAGACACATAACATGCTTCCCCAAAATCTGAGATCTCGTTCCAAAACCAGTCCAGATTCAGATAAGATGTTACCTCGAAAATGTTCTCTGAGGGGATACGTTTTTTGAAAACAGGAATCTGACTTCTTTGTCTTTGCAATTCTAACCTAGCTAAGACCATGTTTTACATTAACACAGAGTGAAGCAAATAAATGAATAAACTGGGTGTTTCAGTGTAATTTGAGTGTAACGACAATATGAAAACATTAATTTGGAGGTAGCATCAGAATATAAATCAATTAATAAAAACTAAAAAAAATGCATTCAAAAGTAAATTGTAAACAATAAAGAAAATACTTGGGGCTAGAAGGCAAGAAGTCTTTGGGGGCGAGGGATGACATATGACAAAAACTGACCTAAGTCAGCTCTGTTAAAAAAAATGGATAATATAGCAGAGAAGGCAATAGTCAAAGCAGATATTCAGAGTATTAAATAAAAGGACAAGGAGAATTCAAACAGAGGGCATTATAAAAATATTAACTTTGAAAATAATTTAATTGCAAAACAAAAGAAAGATTTAGACCCACTTTTTCCCAAAGTAGTTTGTCATTTTCTAATTAGGACCCTGTGCTGTTGGTGTTAATATACCCTAATTCGTTAGTAGTCAGTGGGTCTGAATTTAAATAACTCTTCCCAAAACATTGTAAATCAACTGTACTTCAATTTAAAAAATTAAATAAAATAATTTTTATTTCTCAAAAGTTAAAATAACTCTTCCCAATAGCATTAGAATAGAATTCTTGGGGCAGAATAGAATATTCTAAAGAAGAAAGCTAACTAAAAGTCTTCTTCTGAAAAATCAAAGGATTAAATGTTGGTGAATATAAATTCACTGGAATTGATAGATACCAGTATCAACATGTGTTAAGCTCCGTTGTCTTCTGGCTTTGCTATTATTACTTATCCCAAATACAGTTTATAGAAGTTCTTGTTCCCATTGTCAACCTATTATTTTCCCACATTGCTTGATTTAATTAAATACAATGCTCTGTCTTTCATCAATATTTCTTATAAACGTACTTAGTATCAGCAGACCAATACTTGTTGGAGAAAATCTCAAATATCGATCTATTTTTAAGGAATTAACTTATTGGACCAATTTTTAGATGAGATTGATCTGGACCTACCAAATGATGAGAAAAGAGGGCACTCCAAAATAATCCTTTAAAAAGTATTTGCATAGTCTCAAAATATTACTGACTACAATGGAAAAAATAGTAAGTTTGCAATGGAGAAAAGCATCCATCAAATCCCCATTGAGGAACATTCTGCAAAATACCTGACCAACACTACTTAAAACTGTCAAGGTCATCAAAAACAAGGAAAGATCTGAGAAACTGTAAGAGCCAAGAGAAAAATCTGAAAAACTATAACAGCCAAGAGGAGCCTAAGAAGACATGACAACTAAAAATAATGTGCTATCCTGGATGGGTTCCAGAGAAATAGGACATTAGGAAAAAGCTGAGGAAATTGAATAAACTATGGACAGTAATTAACAATAATGTATCAATATTGTTTCATTAACTAAAATAAATATGCCATATTAGTGTAAGATGTTAATAACAGGGAAACCTGGGTGTGACGTATATAGGAAATTTCTGTGTTATCTTTGCAGTTTTTATGTAATCTAAAACTATTCTTTGAAAAAGTTTACTTTAAAAATTCAATGTAGGACTTCCCTGGTGGTTCAGTGGTTAAGACTCCCCACTTTCAGTGCAGGGGACACAGGCTCGATCCCTGGTCAGGGGACTAGGTTACCACATGCCGTGTGGCCAATAAATAAATAAATAAATAAATAAATTCAACATAAATAAAATATTTTAAATAATCAATTTTTATAGAACTATTTAAAACTACATAAGATTTCTCTGCTTTCTTAAACAGCAGTTGCAAGCATGATTTGATCTTTTCTTTAAAATTGGAGTACACTATGTACATCAGTTTGTAGCCCTTGTGATAATACAATTATTATTTCTTCCTCTCTGACAGTCTGAAACCAGTGTGCATTTCTACTGCATGTGCCTACTTTTAGCAAAGTCTCCCTGTTAATATATCTAAAGCATTTAGAATGTGTCCCTGGAACATAGAAAGTTTACAGTAACATTAATATTGCATGAAGATAACCGTCACTCACTCTAAGCAGATCATAAGCTTTGGATTTTTCTAGTAACAAATAATCAATGAGTTGTAACCCATTCCTATTTGTTCACCTGGGTACTGTTGTGACCAACCAAACATGGATACTATTAAGTGGTCCGTCAGTGTAAAGAATGAAGTCTTTGCAAATGGAAGAGTGAAATGAGATGATTCAGCAGGGAATTACACCTCTGTTTTAGGTCCCATTGGCTCCATCAAACAAGCCTGGGTGGGCTTCCCTGGTGGCGCAGTGGTTGAGAGTCCGCCTGCCGATGCAGGGGACACGGGTTCGTGCCCCGGTCCGGGAAGATCCCACATGCTGTGGAGCGGCTAGGCCCATAAGCTATGGCTGCTGAGCCTGTGCGTCCGGAGCCTGTGCTCCGCAACGGGAGAGGCCACAACAGTGAGAGGCCCGTGTACTGCAAAAAAAACAAAAAAACCAAAAAACAAAAAAAAAAACAAGCCTGGGGGCTCATACGTATCTCTCCCCCGCACCGCCACATACACACACCTTCTCTCTCTCTAAACTCTTGACTTGCCCCTAACTCCCAGATCAAAAATAGACCAAAGATACCACAGAAAAAGGACACCAAGATGCAAAGTACCCAAGTGAGCTGGCAGATTGTTTGGGAAGGTGACTTCCTAAAGCATCCTTCTAGCTTTCAAATGTTTCGTGACCAAAAACCCTTGAGTGGGCAGCATGGAGGAAACCGTGGGTGACTTGTTCTGGTCACTCTCAGGCAACGTTGTATTGGAAAAATCCTTGCCAGGCACTTGCAGCAACTTCTGCCTGGCTCGACTCCTGCCAATCAAAAATGAGGCAGGCATCCCCTTTTGGCAAGTGGCCAGAGGAGGGTGCTCTGTTGTTAGGCGAAGACCCTCCAGGAAGAGAGGGAAACCGACAAACAGAGATCTTCTTTACTTTCCATCTTCCTTCAAACCTGCAAGTGGAGCCCTTGTGGTGTTTCTCCTTTTTTGTCTCATCCTGTCACTCTCTAGTCATTGAACAATAGAGGCAACAATGGTCTTGTCTAAATGATTTCACAGGCTATTATTCAGACACTCAACTTTTAACATTTCAATTTTGTCATTCTGTTTCCACACAAAAGGTGCACTTCTACAGTATAATGTTCTCAGAATTATGTCAATGAGCAGTAATGGCTTTTAACATTAAGTTGATCATTAACAACTACATTATCTGAGGCATAATCAGTACTTCAGCCTTTTGTGTGATTATGACACTACAGAATTTGAACCTAACAGGAGGATGCACTCATAACAACATAGAAAAATATTTACACGGTAATAAAAGGTTCGTGAAAAGCAAACGGTCTGAAACAGTATAATGAATAAAAATACGAGCATAGTTTATTTACAAAAGGTGAGTTTGTAAAGGAGAAAAATAGGTAAGCAATATCACAAGAGTAACATTTCTTTGTTCATAAAGCTTTTTAATTCTGTATCTAAACATTCTGTATAGGGGTCATTTCAGTGGAGTTTTATAAGGAGGGCATAATCCAATTAGTATGTATTTTTAAAACAGTTGAATAAAGTAGAAAGAGGATTCTATGCTTTAAGTATTACTGTATTTCCACAAATTTTCAAGCTATTTGGCAAAGAAAGTTGATTGATCATCTTGGGTATTGTGGTTTTTTATTATTATTATTTTTTTTTTTTTCGGTACGCGGGCCTCTCACTGTTGTGGCCTCTCCCGTTGCGGAGCACAGGCTCCAGACGCGCAGGCTCAGCGGCCATGGCTCACGGGCCTAGCCGCTCCGCGGCATGTGGGATCTTCCCGGACCGGGGCACGAACCCGTGTCCCCTCGCACCGGCAGGCGGACTCTCAACCACTGCGCCACCAGGGAAGCCCCTTGGGTATTGTTTTTAAAGTTGTTTTACTCTTCCCCCTCCCATGCTTTGCGTGAGAAAGCATTCAGGTAAGAATTATATATATTTAACTACAATTCAGTGTTTGCAACCATGCCGCATTCAAAACACAGGAGAATAATCATAGTAGAGACACTAAGTTCTGAAGTCTGGAGAGAAGCCCAAGTCTAAATGGACCATGTCTTACATATGATTTTGGATTTTGATTAGAACCTATTAATTTTAATAGATTCATCATCAAAGAATCAAGCCAATGTCCATATAATCATAAAGAGTAACATACTTGCTATTACTATCCTTTGATTGAAGTAATCAAATTTCCAGGCATCTATCCTTTAAGAAATTCCTAAATCCAGAAATAACTTAGCACACAAAGAAGTTTATCACAACATTATTTATAACAGTGAATATCAAATCAACCTAAATATCCAAAAAGAGAGGGATGGTTAAGAAACCAATTGCTACAGTTTCATTTTGACACATGATGAAAGATGGCTTAGCCATTTCTTGTGATATTTACCAAAAGAATTAATAAATAAAATACTTATAAATTTTATTTTAAAAAGAAAAATACAAAATTGCAGTGTGTGTATTTAAAGCACTATGCGCAGAAAAAAAGGAGGTGGGGGGAGGTAGGCTGGGAGAAGAAAATACACCAAGTAAATAGTGTGGTTTTCTCGAGCAGTGGTTTCTTCTTCTCCCGCTCTACCCTCCCCCTACTCCTTCTCCTTCTTCTTTCTTCTCTGTACTTTTCTGTATTTCCACATTTTCTTCAAAGAGAATATGTTATTTTTCCCATTTAAAACAGGATGCACATTTAACTCTGCTGTTTACTTGTCCTTATTGGAAGATACCGAACCAAATATACGTCTAACAAGAGCAATGTGTGACAACCATGATTTTCATTCTTCCAATATTGAAAGACAGTCCTTTGATTTGAAAATACAGAAACTTTGTGTGGAATACATGTGCCATTTGTGTGACTTCCTCCTGCTCCAAGTCTCCCTTTCTCTGACTGGCCCCACCCACACTGATAAAACACTATCCTTTCCAAGTGCACCTCCCTGTGCCCAGAGAGCTTTGCTTCAGCTCACTCTCATTTCAGTTCACACTTACCTTTTCGGAGCTTGTCTGCCAACATTAATACAAGAGGTTTATCTATGGAATGGAAGCAACATATTTTGATGGAGAGTGGAAGGCTTTTATTGCTTCATCCCAGGAACCAGAGAAACATCTAAGAGAATGTATGTACCCTGATTGTGGGGAGGGAATTTGACATGACAGGTTGAGGTGCGACAAGGCATATGGGCAAGAGGGGATTTTCAACACACACTCATTGCTACAGTCAAAGAACCTTACTTGCTGACATTTGTATGTGTCTTATTCTGTCTGTCTGCCTTTCCAAACACCTCATCTACTATTTCTCCTCCTAGAATACTCTCTCTTATCCTGTCTATTCTTACTCAAGCCCTGTCTCTATCTTTCTTTCAAACTTAGCTCATTTTAAAATAATACATATGAACTTTATATACACATAAAGATATTTGTATCTTATTTATAATACTGCATTTGATCACAAATCACTCTTCTAAAATATTCCAACTAAAAACCACTTCAACTCTGTAATTTTTCTTATTTTTTTCCATTCCACAATTATATATTGAAAAAATACTGATGTATGGAAGTATTACACCAAAAGTGTATTAATAAAATATGGTTCAAGTTCATTCTCTTGGATGTCTTCTCTAAAATTTCAAAGATACAGGAAAATGTTGTGAACCATAAAACACAGGGATAGTGATTTTAGTTATATAATTACTTCTGAAGTTCTAAGAATTTGTTTTATGGATGCATATTTAACTCTGTTGCTCTTTTCTGATTTTAAATCAGTATTTCTTTAAAATACTTAGAAAAAAGCTTAGGTTTATCTTTGATATATAGAAAGAATAAATATACTGAACAGATACAAGAACAAATCAACCCAGAATCCATGGGTAGCCAGCCTAGCAGAACACAAGTCACTGAGCAGCAACCAGTAGTTTCTTTGAAGAGCAAATCAGTTTTTCTGCAGATCAGTTTAATTAATTTCAATATTAGAAGGAAAGGACATGTGCACAAACAGGAAGTCTTTGATATGACCTTTATAGCCTTCAAGAAGCTTTTCATTTCTGACTTCTACTGTACTAGTCAGGGTTGCCAGCAATCCTGTCATGCCAGCCAAAATCCTGAGTGGTCTTTTTTTGCATGGAGATCATGCTTCCTCTGCACTCAGAATCCCACTTCCACTGCATCATACTTCCTGTCACTTGCTATGTTTGTCCTACCCCCATTCCAAGAAGCTATGCAATGGGAAGTCTATTCAGTAACTATAATATCGTGACCCTCTTTCTTTTATGATGTTATTGAATTATGAGTCAGATACTACACTGCATGAGATTCACTAGCAAAAACAACCATAAACAGGGCCCTTGGGTTATCTCCCCAAATGGCCTCTGTTCTATTTATCTATCACTGCATAACAAATTACCCCAAAACTTAGCAGCTTCAAACAATAATAGATATTTATTATATCACAAAGTTTTTGTGGGTCAAGATTCAGGAGCAGCTTATATGGGTGATTCAAGCTTGAGATCTCTCACGTTGCAGTCTAAAAACTGCGTCATTTGTAGAGACGTGGATGGACCTAGAGACTGTCATACAGAGTGAAGTAAGTCAGAAAGAGAAAAGCAAATATCATATATTAACACATATATGTGGAATCTAGAAAAATGGTATAGATGATCTTATCTTCAAAACAGAAATAGAGACACAGAGGTAGAGAACAAACATATGGACACCAAGGGGGGAAAGGGAGGGTGGGATGAACTGGGAGATTGGGATTGACATATATACACTACTGATACTATGTATAAAATAGATAACTAATGAGAACCTACTACATAGCTCAGGGAACTCTACTCATTGCTCAGTGGTGACCTAAATGGGAAGGAAATCCAAAAAAAGAGGGGAGATATATATATATATATATATATATATATATGTGTGTGTGTGTGTGTGTGTGTGTGTGTGTATAGCTGATTCACTTTGCTATACAGTAGAAACTAACACAACATTGTAAAGCAACTATACTCCAATAAAAAATTAATTATAAAAAAATTAAATAAAAAATAAAATAAATAATGACTCGGGTTGCAATCATCTGGAGGCTTGACTGGGGCTGGAAGATCCATTTCCAAGGTGGCTCCCTCACATGACTGGCAAGTTGGTTCAGGCTATTAATAAGTGGCCTCAGGTCCTTTCCATGTGGGAAGGCTGCTCAACGTGGGGGCTACCTCTCCCCAAAGATAGCAATCTGAAAGAACTGGTCAAAGGCACATCACTTATATGACCTAGCCTGGGAAGTCACAGACCATCATCTCCACAGTATCATATTGATTACACAGGATCAGCCCTATCCAGTGTGGAAGGGCAAGGTAACAAAAAGTAAAGATTATTGGGGGTCATCTTGGTCACCTTATCATTGCTCATGACACCTTCCATCGAGATGTGGAGTTGTTCTTTGACCAGTTTGAATCTAAACTGGCCTGTGACTGTTTTGACAAACTGAATACAATGGAAATGATGCTATGCTAGTTCCAAATTAATAGTCCCTTAAAGACACTGGAAGTTTTTATTTCCTGCCTTTTGGAGCCCCGAGCCAATATGTAAGAAGTTCAGTCTACTCTGCTGAAGAAAATAGCCACATACAGGTATGTTGAGGTGTCAGGCATGTATGCAAAAAAAACAAAATAAAACAAAAGACCATCTTGTTTGATTATTAAGATGACTCCAGTACCTGCTTCTGTAGGACTGCAACCACATGAGAAACTCTAAGTTAAAATCACTGACTGAGTCAGCTAACTCATAGAACTATGAGACATTATAATAAATTTGTGTCTTTAGCCACTAAATTTTGAAATGGTTTGTTATGCAATGACAGGAAATCTGGACAAAAGTTATGCAAGTTTCTGTTATTCATTGTTGGTACTTTATATAAACCTTTGCATTACAACATAAGTTCTATGATGGCAGGGAACAGAACCTGGATTACTATGATGGCCTCCTAACTGGTTTTTTATATTACTCTTGCCTCCAACCTATTATTCTCCAAATAGCAGTCAAAGGGACTATCACTGTAACTTGTATCAAAGTCTTTCCTGATCCTCAGATGGGTCTATCTTTCAATTATGTATTATGATTATAGTCTATATACATCTCTTTCATAACACTTATTGCACTGTATTTTTAATCATAATTTGCATAATCACTTTTTTTAATGTTGTTCTCCCTAACTAGACACTAATATCTAATAGGCAAGGCACCTTATCCATCAATCTATCCCCAGTGTCAAGCACAGTGCTTAGTACATACTAGGTGTTCAATAAACATTTGTTAAATGAATAACTTCTCAAAATGTCTTTTACACGTTGCTTGATTTTGTAATAGAAACTTATCTCCTAATGCTTCTATCTTGCATCTTTTGGCTATTTCCAATTGCAAAGAAAAAAAATAAAACAAATTAATGTTTTAGCTAATTTTTCACAGGCTTCCAGAAATAGGTCAAGAAAAGAGTTACTTGAAATGTGACATATACCCCTATCTTCCAGTCTTAAACTTTGGATTCTCTTAAGAAAAGCAGAGTTCTGGCCACTCTTTATGGAGAATAGGTCTTCAGATTCTACCTTACTCATCAAAGCAAAATAAAGGATAATTTTCTCTCTTCCTTTCCCCAGTTCTCATTTTACTTTCTACAGAATTTAAAAAAATGATTTTCTACATTTTCTGTTGCATATTTATATTTATTAACTTATTTAGACTAAGAATAAAAGATTCTCCAATCCTTCCTTTGGTGACCTTGGAAAGCATAAAGCCTTGATTAATATAATTATACCAGTCCTAGAAAATCAAAATCACTACCAAAAACTCTTCTGCATTAATAAAAAATGGAGCCAGACAGACTGTTAGGTAAAGCATATGTTAATAAAGCCCAGAAGTGGTTAAACACAAGGACATTTCCCTATAGAGGAGACCAAAGGCCCAAATATTCAATAACAAAAATTTTAGCCATATGTGCACTTATGTAGAACAGATTATTAACTGTTATCCTCCATAAATATAAGAAATGAATTACAATAACTCTGAATAAATTTATTTTTCTGAAATCACAGCCATTAAGCAGTGGTGATCATTCAGTGGAAATATTCATCAAGATACATATACTACAGAAATACCAAGTTCATTTTGGGATGTCAAATGGAGGAAAATTCTACAAATGCTTATATTCAAAAACATTTTCAGAGTAATTACGTTTTTTTTGGACAACATTTTCAGCATTCTTTTTCTTTTTTTCTTACATATGTTTCTAAATCTGTGTTTGGAATCCAAATTTTAAATTTAATTACAAGCAGAAGAATATGCCTACTTAAAATCCAATTTAGTCCTAAATTACCCTTAAATTCATAGAGATTCATGGGAGTTTAGGGTTGGAAGTTTACTAAAGCTTATCTAATCCAGTGGTTTTCAGAGATTAATGTGCTTTAGAATCACCTAGAGGGCTTATTAAAATACAGATTGCTAGGTTCCACCCTCTGAGTTTCCGAATCCTTGGGTCTGGGGGGAGGCCTGAGAATTTGCTTCTTTAACTAGTCCCCAGATCAAGTTAATGTTACTGGTCCAGAGGCCTCACTTTGAGGATCACTGGTGTAACCTACAGCTTAAATTTAACAGATAAAGAAAGAAAGACCCAGAAAACTTGAAAGATTAATCCAACGATTCTGCCATAGTCGGTGGCAAAATGGCTGGAATGGATGGGATTAGAAGGCAGTTTTTCTATTTCCAGGTAGAATGTTCCCTTGATTCTACTTTCTTTTTCTGAGGTGTATTCAGTATCATATGAGGTGTTGATTAATAAGCTACAGAAAAAGATAAGTCACAGCTGAGGAAAAGGGAAGGCAATGTAAACATCCTCTCTACAAGTTGACAAAATTAAAGACATGCAGGACCGCACCAAAAATTGAATGATTCAGGTATTTCTTTGTGGCCACTACTCCCCTTTTGAAGTTCATTTCCCTCTAAACATCTAAGGACTCACTTTGCATTCTTACATTGCAACGTCTTTGTTGATAACTTTTCAGTAATTCCATTAAAGCAAATCACAGGGTTGTCAAATCTTCAAGGATCAGAAGATCATGAGTTGACAAGTAGCAGATGCACAGAAAGAAGTTTTAAATAACGTGCATTCATTCCCCATGTGGAGTAAAGTAGAATACCTATTATTCCATGACAGTAAAAGCCAGCCGGGAAATAACAGAGAATGGAGTTATGCCACGATATTTACCGTTCCTCTCACTTTTATGCAGTGAAGACTCAAAGAATTTAGAAGAAAGAAAACTCTTAGATTTTCAAACAAGCTGTTTCTGTTTAAGGACAGAAGTTTCTGTTAAAATTTAGTATAATTGTGATGTCACTGAGCACAGTGAAAGCTGCAGGCAAACAGAACATTCTCATTGTAATACCACTACTGTAGGCATATTTGAAACACTATAGCTTCTTCAGACTATAATTATAACTGTTTGTTGCTTCTGTGGTTTCAAAGATAATAGAAGTTGTTCACAAAATTTACACAGCATGGATATAAAATATAGACAGTCACGTGCAAAATATCCCATTATATATTTTCTCATAGAGAAAAACAGCTGAGAAACCTACAGACCATCAAATTATGACTCCAGTGTTTCATTACAAGCAATTAGACTCCAGAACCCAAAGATACAACCAAAATGCTTGGTGTAATTTGGCTAATACCATTTAAGAGCTGGGCCACAGGTGTTTAAATCTGCAGAAAAGTCCTGGTGGCTATAGGGTCTTATTAGTTTACTTGTAATTCCTTCCATAGATGGAGCATCAAAGGTGGAACTGGGAAGAAAATATATATATATATTAAGTCTGAAGAGAGATTCAAAATTCCACTGGTTCATTCCACAAGCACTAAGTGAATGACTACTCTGTGTTAGGCACAGTTCTTGCCTCAATGAACTCAAAATCCAGCAGGAGATGTGGCGATAAATTCATTCCTTCATCAAACACTGAACAGTGCAGTAAAGATATCAGCACAACCTGTTACTGATGTCATAGAACAGACTGCTTTTGTGTTCAAAGGACTGGGAAATTATGAAGTTATCATCAACAAATGACATTGATCTGGGTCTAGAAGAATTAAAAAGTACTTTCCAGGGCTTCCCTGGTGGCGCAGTGGTTGAGAGTCCGCCTGCCGATGCAGAGGACACGGGTTCGTGCCACAGTCTGGGAAGATCCCACATGCCGTGGAGCGGCTGGGCCCGTGAGCCATGGCCACTGAGCCTGCACGTCCGGAGCCTGTGCTCTGCAACGGGAAAGGCCACAACAGTGAGAGGCCCATGTAACGCCAAAAAAAAAAAAAAAAAAAAAAAAAGTAGTTTCCATACAGAAAAGGAAATCACTTGGCAGGAAATAAAACCATGAAAGACAGGTTGAGGTCCTTTCCCTTAGAAAATTATGCTAAGGGGTTTGGACACTGTTTCCAGACAGTAGGAACAATGGGGAGTGTTTGATGGCTCTAGGCAGAGTATTTTCTGAGAAACCTCTTGTGGGAAGCACACCTAAAAAAAGTAGAAAAAAATAAAAGACATCTTTTTGTAATGCCTGGACAAGCTGTTGTAATAATAGAATCCCCAGAATTCAGTCACAAAGAATCTAAGGAGTTAAAGAGACTTGGAACAGACTTTTGCCCTGAGGTATCTGCAAATTCCTGGTGGCCTAGAACCTGAATTTCAATGAGTCATGCTTTAGTGACAGGACACAGAAGTGAGGCCAAAGCAGAAACAGACATCAACACAACAAGGTAAATGGAAAAAATAAAATAAAATAACTAAAAATTAAAAATAACCGAAAAAAAAGCCAGCAAAAAATAACTAACTGATAATCAAAGATATAATATGCAGCATCATACACCAAAAGTTAGTCCTATGATGGGACTAAAAAGGAACAAATCTCTGGCAAGAATAATCAAGGCAGAAAAAAAAAGAATGAAAAATACACAACACAAGGGATGAAAGGGGGACTTAATTAGTGATGCAGCACATCCTAAAAAGATAGTAAAAGAATATTATATCAACTTTGTTACAGTAAATTTGATTGAATCTGTGAAATGGACAAATTTCTAGAAAGATTTGTAATCTAACTTGTTCACGAAGACCTAGAAAATCTGAATCACCTTAGAACCCTCCCAAGAAACTAAAAATATTTTAAAATTTCTTCCAAAGAAAAGAACCTTGTTGAAATTGTTCTTTTGATGTATTCTGCCATGCAGTCAAGGAACAGATTATTCCACTATTTTAGACAAGAGAGAAAAAGAAATATGCTCTAGCATATTGGCTGAAACTAGCATATCCTTTATATTAAACCATACAGAGTCAGTTTGAAACAGAAAATTATGGGCCAATCTCACATGAAAAATATGAACAAAATTAATCCAGGGATGTACGAAGAAGATAACATATTTTTAACAGATTATGATTATTCTATAAAAGCAGAGTGGATTCAACATTAGAAAATTATGAGATTGCTTTGTTATACTAAAAGATTAGAGTAGAAAATCTAAGGACGTAAACCTACACATCTAAGAAGCTCAACAAACTCTAAGTAGGATAAGTATAAAGAGATTCTCACCATGACATATTATAGCCAAACTTTCAAAAGACAAAAACAAAGAGCAAATCTTGAAAATAGCATGTGAGAAGCAACTCATCACATACAAGGGATACTCAATAAGATCATAAGCTGATTTCTTTTCATAACCATGGAGGTCAATAGGCAGTAAGATGACCTATTTAAGTGCTGATAAAAGAAAATTGTCAACCAAGAATTCTATATGTGACATATACTCCTATCTTCCAGTCTATATGTGGCAAAACTATTCTTCAAAAATGAAGGTGAAATTAAAATAAAATTATTGAGGGAGTTTGTCACTAGTAGACCTGCCTTATAAGAAATGTTAAGACTCCCTCTTGCAAGAGCACCAGAATCACAACTAACTGCTGAACAATCATCAACAGGAAGACACTGGAACTCACTACAAAAGATACCACAAGACACAGGAGAAGCCGCAATGAGAATGGAAGCTGAGATCGAGAAGATGAAAGAAATGAAAGCAATGTGTAACAAAGACCTACAAGAATTAAAGAACAAGCACCTAGAAGAATTAAAGAACAAACAAACAGAGATGAACAATACAATAACTGAAATGAAAAATACACTAAAAGGAATCAATAGAAGAATAACTGAGGCAGAAGAACGGATAAGTGACCTGGAAGACAGAATGGTGGAATTCACTGCCATGGAACAGAATAAAGAAAAGGAATGAAGACAGCCAAAGAGACCTCTGGGACAACATTAAATGCACCAACATTCACATTATAGGGGTCTGAGTGGGAGAAGAGAGATAGGAAGGACCCGAGAAAATATTTGAAGATATTATAGTTGAAAACTTCCCTAACATGGGAAAGGAAATAGCCACCCAAGTCCAGGAAGTGCAGAGAGTCCCAGGCAGGATAAACTCAAGGAGAAACACGCCGAGACACATAGTAATCAAATTGAAAAAAATTAAAAGACAAAGAAAAATTACTAAAAGCAACAAGGGAAAAACAACAAATAACATACAAGGAAACTCCCATAAGGTTAACAGCTGATTTCTCAGCAGAAAGTCTACAAGCCAGAAGGGAGTGGCACGATATATTTAAAGTGATGAAAGGGAAGAACCTACAACCAAGAATACTCTACAGAGCAAGGATCTCATTCAGATTCAACAGAGAAATCTAAAGCTTTACAGACAAGCAAAAGCTAAGAGAATTCAGCACCACCAAACCAGCTTTACAACAAATGCTAAAGGAACTTCTCTAAGTGCAAAACACAAGAGAAGAAAAGGACCTACAAAAACAAACCCAAAACAATTAAGAAAATGGTAATAGGAACATACTTATTGATAATCGCCTTAAATGTGAATGGATTAAATGCTCCTACTAAATGACACAGGCTCATTGAATGGATACGAAAACAAGACACATATATATGCTGTCTACAAGAGACCCACTTCAGACCTAGGGACACATACACACTGAAACTGAGGGGATGAAAAAAGATATTCCATGCAAATGGAGATCAAAAGAAAGCTGGAGTATCAATTCTCATATCAGATAAAATAGACTTTACAATAAAGAATGTTTCAAGAGACAAGGAAGGACACTACATAATGATCAAGGGATCAATCCAAGAAGCAGATATAACAATTATAAATATATACGCACCCAACATAGGAGCACCTCAATACATAAGGCAAATGCTAACAGCTATAAAAGAGGAAATTGACAGTAACACAATAATAGTGGGGGACTTTAACACCTCACTTACACCAATGGACAGATCATCCAGACAGAAAATTAATAAGGAAACACAAGTTTAAATGACAAAATAGAACAGATAGATTTAATTGATATTTATAGGACATTCCATCCAAAACAGCAGATTACACTTTCTTCCCAAGTGCACATGGAACATTCTGCAAGATAGATCACATCTTGGGTCACATATCAAGCCTCGGTAAATTTAAGAAAATTGAAATCATATCAAGCATCTTTCCCGACCACAACGCTATGAGATTAGAAGTAAATTACAGGGAACAAAACATAAAAACCACAAACACATGGAGGCTTAACAATACATTACTAAATAACCAAGAGATCACTGAAGAAATCAAAGAGGAAATCAAAAAATACTTAGAGACAAATGACAACGAAATCACGACGATCCAAAACCTATGTGATGCAGCAAACGCAGTTCTAAGAGGGAAGTTTATAGCAATACAATCCTACCTCAAGAAACAAGAAAAATCTCAAATAAACAATCTAACCTGACCCCTAAAGGAACTAGAGAAAGAAGAACAAACAAAACCCAAAGATAGTAGAAGGAAAGAAATCATAAAGATCGGACCAGAAATAAATGAAATAGAAACAAAGAAAACAATATCAAAGATCAATAAAACTAAAAGCTGGTTCTTTGAGAAGATAAACGAAATTGATAAACCTTTAGCCAGACTCATCAAGAAAAAGAGAGAGAGGACTCAAATCAATAAAATTAGA
The DNA here is from genome assembly GCF_964341445.2 of Mesoplodon mirus. Lineage (NCBI taxonomy): Eukaryota > Metazoa > Chordata > Mammalia > Artiodactyla > Ziphiidae > Mesoplodon > Mesoplodon mirus. Next base: position 60,926,367 of record NC_138984.1, read on the forward strand.
GATGAAAAAGGAGAAGTTACAACAGACACCACAGAAATACAAAGGATCATGAGACATTACTACAAGCAACTCTATGACAATAAAATGGACAACCTGGAAGAAATGGACAAATTCTTAGAAAGGTATAACCTTCTAAGACTGAACCAGGAAGAAACAGAAAATATGAACAGAACAATCACAAGTAATGAAATTGAAACTGTGATTAAAAATCTTCCAACAAACAAAAGTCCAGGACCAGAGGGCTTCACAGGTGAATTCTATCAAACATTGAGAGAAGAGCTAACACCCATCCTTCTCAAACTCTTCCAAAAAATTGCAGAGAAAGGAACACTCCCAAACTCATTCTACAAGGCCACAATCACTGATACCAAAACCAGACAAAGACACTACAAAAAAAGAAAATTACAGACCAATATCACTGATGAATATAGATGCAAAAATCCTCAACAGAATATTAGAAAACAGAATCCAACAACACATTTAAAGGATCATACACAATGATCAAGTGGGATTTATCCCAAGGATTCAAGGATTCTTCGATATATGCAAATCAATCAATGTAATACACCATATTAACAAGCTAAATAATAAAAACCATATGATCATCTCAGTAGATGCCGAAAAACCTTTTGACAAAATTCAACACCCATTTATATAAAAACTCTCCAGAAAGTGGGCAACAAGGGAATCTACCTCAACATAATAAAGGCCATACACAATAAACCCACAGCAAGCATCATTCTCAATGGTGAAAGACTGAAAGCATTTCCTCTCAGATCAGGAAGAAGACAAGGATGTCCACTCTTGCCACTATTATTCAACATAGTTTTGGAAGCCCTAGCCATGACAATCAGAGGAAAAAAAGAAATAAAAGGAATACAGATTGGAAAAGAAGAAGTAAAACTGTCACTGTTTGCAGATGTTGGGTCATGATACTATACTAGAAAATCCTAAAGATACCACCAGAAAACTACTAGAGCTAATCAATGAATTTGGTAAAGTTTCAGGATATGAAATTAATGCACAGAATTCTCTTGCATTCCTATACACTAACAACAAAAGACCAGAAAGAGAAATTAAGGAAACAATCCCATTCACCATTGCAACGCAACAAAAAGAATAAAATACCTAGGAATAAACTTATCTAAGGAGGTAAAAGACCTTTATGCAGAAAATTATAAGACACTGATGGAAGAAATCAAAGATGACACAAACAGATGGAGAGATATACCATGTTCTTGGATTGGAAGAATAAATATAGTGAAAATGACTATGTTACCCAAAGCAATTCAATACAATCCCTATCAAATTACCAATGGCATTTTTTACAGAACTAGAACAAAAAATCTTAAAATACGTATGGAGACACAAAATACCCTGAATAGCAAAAGCAATTTGAGGGAAAGAAATGGAGCTGGAGGAGTCAGACTCCCTGACTTCAGACTATACTACAAAGCCACAGTAATCAAGACAATATGGTACTGGCACAAAAACAGAAATATAGATCAGTGAAACAGGATAGAAAGCCCAGAGATAAACCTACACACCTATGGTCAACTAATCTGTGACAAAGGAGACAAGGATATACAATGGAGAAAAGACAGTCTCTTCAATAAGTGGTGCTGGGAAAACTGGGCAGCTACATGTAAAAGAATGAAATTAGAACACTTCCTAACACCATACACAAAAATAAACTCAAAATGGATTAAAGACCTAAATGTAAGACTGGACACTATAAAACTCTTTGAGGAAAACATAGGAAGAACACTCTTTGACATAAATCACAGGAAGATCTTTTTTTGACCCACCGCCTAGAGTAATGGAAATAAAAACAAAAATAAACAAATGGGATCTAATGAAACTTAAAAGCTTTTGCACAGCAAAGGAAACTATAAACAAGACGAAAAGACAACCCTCAGAATGGGAGAACATATTTCCAAATGAATCAATGGACAAAGGATTAATCTCCAGAATATATAAACAGTTCATGCAGCTCAGTATTAAAAAAACAAAAAACCCAATCCAAAAATGGGCAGAAGACCTAAATAGACATCTCTCCAAAGAAGACATACAGATGGCCAAGAAGCACATGAACTGCTCAACATCACTAATTATTAGAGAAATGCAAATCAAAATTACAATGAGGTGTCACCTCACACCAGTTAGAATGGGCATCATCAGAAAATCTACAAACAACAAATCCTGGAGAGGGTATGCAGAAAGGGGAACCCTCTTACACTGTTGGTGGGAATGTAAATTGATACAGCCACTATGGAGAACAGTATGGAGGTCCTTAAAAAACTAAAAATAGAATTACCATATGACCCAGCAATCCCACTAATGAGCATATACCCAGAGAAAACCATAATTCAAAAAGACACACGCACCCCAATGTTCATTGCAGCACTATTTACAATAGCTAGTCATGGAAGCAATCTAAATGCCCATTGACAGACAAATGGATAAAGAAGATGTGTTACATACATACACAGGAATATTACTCAGCCATAAAAAGGAACAAAATTGGGTCTTTTGTAGAGACATCAGTGGACCTAGAGATTGTCATATAGAGTGAAGTCAGAAAGAGAAAAATAAATATTGTATGTTAACACATATATGAGGAATCTAGAAAAATGGCACAGATGAACTGGTTTGCAAGGCAGAAATAGAGACACAAATGTAGAGAACAAATGTATGGACACCAAGGGGGAAGTGGGGGAGGGGTGGTGGAATGAATCTGGAGATTGGTATTGACATATATACACTAACATGTATAAAATAGATAACTAATAAGAACCTGCTGTATAAAAAATATAAATAAAATTAAATTTAAAAAAAAAAGAAATGCTAAAAGGAGTCCCCCAGGGACTTCCCTGGTGGCACAGTGGTTAAGAATCTGCCTGCCAATGCAGGGGACACAGGTTCAATCCCTGGTCTGGGAAGATCCCACATGCCACGGAGCAACTAAGCCCATGCACCACAACTACTGAGTTTACAAGCCACAACTACTGAGCCTGCATGCCACAACTACTGAAGCCTGTGCACCTAGAGACCATGCTCCACAACAAGAGAAGCCACCGCAATGAGAAGCTCCCGCACCGCAATGAAGGGTAGCCCCCTCTCACTGCAACTAGAGAAAGCCCACGGTTAGCAACGAAGACCCAATGCAGCCAAAAATAAATAAAGTAATAAATTTATTAAAAAAAAAGAAGTCCCCCAGACTGAAATGAAAGGACCATAGACAATAACTCAAAACCATATGAAGAAATAAAGAGCAACAATAAAATAAACTATACAGCAAATATAACCATGAGTAGTAATGTATATTTGACATATAACTCCTCTTTTTCCCCCCTTTTTCCCCTATATTATTTGGAAGACAAATGCATTAACGAATAATTATAAATAATTATAAAGCTATGTTAAGGGGTTGGGGATGGAGCTATAAATGAAGACAGACTTTCTATGCAATTGAAGAATGGTCTGAATAAATTTTTATCCAAAGAATAATAACCAGTGGAGGGACTTGACTTATCAGATAGCAAGACTTATTACAAATATACAGTAATTAAGACAGTGTGGCATTAGTGTGGAGATAATCTTATAGATCAATGGAACAGGACAGAGATTCCAGAAAAAGACCTACACACCTAGATGTAAACCTGACATATGAGAGAACTAGCATTGTAAATCAGTGGCAAAAGATGAATTTATCATTAAAATATGCTGGGACAACTGATGATCCATATGGAAAAAAAAATGTGTATCTTCAACCATATAAACAATCAATTCCAGATGGATCAAGTACTTAAACTGGAAAAGCAAGAGTTTAAAACTTTAAAAGAGGCTATAGGAAAATATATTTATCACTTCAGGGTAATAAATAGTTTTTTTGTTTTTTTGGTGGTGCGCGGGCCTCTCACTGTTGTGGCCTCTCCCGTTGCGGAGCACAGGCTCCGGACGTGCAGGCTCAGAGGCCATGGCTCACGGGCCCAGCCGCTCCGCGGCATGTGGGATCTTCCCGGACTGGGGCACAAACCCATGTCCCCTGCATCGGCAGGCGGACTCTCAACCACTGCCTCACCAGGGAAGCCCAATAAATAGTTTTTAAATCAAGCAGAAAACATAAACCAAAAAGGAAAAGAGTGAAAAAGGATTGCGGCTGTCCAGAATAAATTTTAAAATCTTACAAATTCAAATGAAAAAGTCAAATAGCCCATTAAAAATGAGAAGATATAATGAAAAGTTTTCCGAAGAATATGAATGGTAAACATAGGAAAAATTCTTAATGTCAATAACAATCAAGCAATGTGTATTGAAACTACCATGAACTGCAATGTCATGTCCAAACAGACTGGCAAAAATTCAGGAGTCTGAAAACTCCAGGTGTTGGTAATATACTGACTAAAGATGCATCTCATACACTGCTGATGTTGAATAAAATAGAATAAATTGGTAAAACTACTTTAAAAAATAATTTGGAATTGCTTGGTAAAGGTGCATTTGTGCATACTCAGCACCACCACTTCTAGGTATATATCCTAGAGAAGTTCTTGAATTCATGAACATGAATAAATTTCTACAAAAACATTTATAGTGACACATTTTTTGTAATAACAAATCAATCCAAATGTCCAGCAACAGTAGAATAAAAAAATAAATTGAAATGCATTCTTTTTTATTGAGATAAAATTGGTAAATAACATTGTATAAGTTTCAGGTGTACAACACTGTGATTCAATATTTGTTGGAATGCAACAGTGAAACACAAATTACAGATAAATCATCAACATAAATGGATCTCTAAAACATAATTTCAAGTCACAGAGTAATATATTATGATTCCTTTTATATTAAGTACAAAAGAAGGCAAAACAAGATAACATAAAGATTCATATTTTTATAAGTATATACACATACCATTTCTGCATAGATTAATACACATATATGACAACTTTAAGGAAAACAAGGGATTAATTAACATAATTCAGGATAGCAGTTACCTCTGGGGCAGAGGAAGGGGGCTTCAACTGAGCAGAAACCCACAAAACATAGGCTTTCAAATGAAAAGGTAGTATCTTATTTCTTAGGCTGAATTATGAGCAGTGGTCATTTTCTTCTTTTTAAAATGCTACTTATATATATTATATACATTCTTCTAGTATGCTCTATTTCACCATATTAAGTATTATATTCACAATAAAATACAAAACACTTTTTTCACAGTAAAAAGTAAAAACAGAAAGAAAGTCTGAGTAAGAAAAATGGATCAAGTCTAGATTCTAAAATGATTATTCTGGTGGACATACAGAAGAGAGACATTGATGGCTTCTACTGTCTAGAAGGGAGAAAATGAGGTTCTAACCAGGGCAGTGCCAGTCAAGGGCAGATTTAGAAGAGAAACCTTGTGAACACACAACTGACAGAATAGATAAGAGGATATTGATGTGTTTTGTGCCTGGCTTATTGTTAGGATGGTGATGATGACCAAAGAGAACTGTAGGGAAGCTCTATTTGAAGGGTGAGAAAAAGAATAAGAGTAACCAACAGAAAGATAGACTCAGAAGAGAACAACATCCTGAAAGCCAAATGAGGATTAGGAAGTTTGGACGGGATAGCTTCAACCACTGTAGAGTACGTTCTAAGGTCATCTGCTTATGAAATATACAGGGATATTTTTCTGGACTTGGGGTGAAGGGACAGGGTATGGAATAGCAGCTGTGGGAGAAACAATGGGGAAAAAACAGAGACAAACAAATGACTGAACAGCAATGGGAGCCCAGCTGAGGTTCGATGGCATGAATCTGTAGGAGAGCCAGCTGGCACAATTCATGACCTACTCCCACAATCTTGGTCATCACTGAGTGGTTATCAAGGTTGTGAGTATTTTCATGTTCAAAACATACAGACACACACATGCAAGCCCTCATACATGTACTCACACACTCCAAATTTGGACTAAATCATTTGTTAGAGGTCCATCAAAAACCAGAGACCACAGTACAGAGGAGACTGTAAAATCCTTTACATTAAGCAATAAAATTGCCATGGATAACTAAGTATTTCCATCTAGGCACAGCTTCTTCAGGATTCTATGTGGTCAGAATTTCTGGGAAAACTTTAAAAAGAAAGGTTAGTGGGATGAATTCCAGCCCCAGCTGCAACAGTTGACTCTGAGGTAGTAACTGATATCCACCTTCTCCCTTTCTTTCACTTATGTTAGACCCACCTCCCCTTCGGTTTGCACTCAGGTTGGTCCAGGTGGCCTGCCTGGTAGTTTGACCCAGGTCCTCATTTCTGGGCTCTGTTTCCATGTCCTTCTCGAGCCGTAGTTCTTATACTTGCTCTTCACAAGTACAAGTTACAGTGGGCAGGAGAGGAACACATATTTCCCATTGTGTAACAGTACCCCTACCTTTTTTATGAGAACCATGGTCAATTATAAGAGGAACCCAAAGTAATGTGACAGCAGGTGACTTTGAGTTTACTGTGTCTTACTATGATCCCTGATGGAGGCATCCTTATCTGAGAACCAGGTCCTCAAGACCTACAGAGCCCAATGTTGCAGAGACAGGAAGCACAGATTGACCAAGTGAGTTACTAGGAGTGATGAAGAGGAGGACCACTCCCACTTCCACCCCTAAATTCCCAGACCCATGTATTTTATCTACTGAGGTCACAGTCATTTGCTGCAAAGTGGTCCCTTGGTCCAAGGTTATGTTATGCAGGACTGCCTGCCAGTAAATCAGACACTCAAGGAACCCTCAGAGAGTGGTGCTGGCCAAGGACCTCCAAGCAGAAAAGGCAAACCCATACCTGGAGTAGGAGGGAATCCAGTCAAGAAGAAACACTATAGTAGAAAGGGTCTGATGTAGTCAATAGCCAACAAGTAGCTTGTTGGTATCCTCAAGGGATATTACTGTATCAGGGTCTGACAATAATTAGTCATAATGGGAAATTCTGGCTCTTCAAGGATCCTGTCATCTCCACTGCTACAAGCGGGCTCAGACATACTCTTCTGCTTCTTTCTGGAACATACTAACCAAGTCTTGCATATCACTATCTTTTTCCCAGTCAGCCTGTGCTGAGATTTGCAAAATTTTAAGTCTGGGGCCAGGAGGGGAGTTGAGGGAAGAGGAGGGAAAACATTGTCTTGTAAGAGACCTATCTCATTTGAAGGTTCTTCATGTTCTTCAAGCAAGAGGAGACTCTCTAACTTCCAGCAAGAATTAAGCCACTTCTACAGAACCAGGGGTTTCAGGGAAATTGGCAAATTCAAGCTTCTCAAACACTTTTACCCAGAAATCCCTGCCCAGATCCCATTTGCTTCTTATCAGAGCCTAACTTTGACACAGGAGACTTGTCTATTCTGAGAATTTAGCCTTCTCCACAATTCAGCCACTTTTACTATTAAATATAAAGTAACCAAATAATGTCTGATCATCAGCTGTGTGTGACCTTCTACTACAGAAGACGAGAGCCTCAAATGCTTACAAGAAGGCCTTCTGGCTAACACTTTGCTTTAAACTACTGATTAATAGATCTGAGCCTGTCATTTTCTCTCTTCATTGGATCAATAGCCCTTAGCAGTAGCCATCTAGTTCCACAGTCCTTACAGTTACTATTTTCCCCATATCTCTCAAATACCTGAGACTTTGCACCAATTATTACATCCCTTCTACATGTACTGTATCCAAGTTCATTACAGATGAAAGTCTTAGCAATGGCACTGCCACAGTATAACTGGAATGATCAATATTCCCCCTTCCAGTAGTGGCGGAGTGCACATTGCCTGCCATCTAGCCAACAAGGACTCCAACTTCAGAATCCCATCCTTACAAGTTGCTTTCTAAGACCACATCTCCTTTCAACAGTCTTAGGTTAGGTTCCCTAGAAGCAGAGCTTAAGAAAGGGCTTCTGGGGCCTCCCTGGTGGCGCAGTGGTTGAGAGTCCGCCTGCCGATGCAGGGGATACGGGTTCGTGCCCCGGTCTGGGAGGATCCCATATGCCGCGGAGCGGCTGGGCCCGTGAGCCATGGCCACTGGGCCTGCGCATCCGGAGCCTGTGCTCCGCAACGGGAGAGGCCACAACAGTGAGAGGCCCGCATACCGCAAAAAGAAAAAAAAAAAAAAAAAAAAAAAGAAAGGGCTTCTGGTTTAGGTTATTTTTTGAGTGAGTGCTCTCAAAAGAAAGGGACTGAGGGAGGAAGGGGAGGGCAGAGGAAGAAACTAAGAAAGGATGTGGTCTCGGCTTCGGTTTGTTCCCATACGAAGTTCTGGAGCACAGATTGTACCACAGAGTTGGTCACAGTTTGAGGCAAAACTACACCACTTTTCTACCCCTGTGTCAGACAGTCATTGTCTATAGTCTGTCCCAGGAGGGGCAGTGTTGGAGGTGGGTGTGTAGACTTCCTGGTGAGGCACCTCCTGGTCAAGGGTAATTCTGCAGAGAAGGCACAGCTATGAATGGCTATCAGCCTACACCCATGGCAGTTAGGAATTGGATGCCTCAGAGCATGCAAGGGATCCAACAGCATCCACTAAACTACCACGTCTTAAGATATCCTTAGTGTCACAAATTACAGTAACACAGAAGAGCAATTCCATGAAATCAAACCATGAATTTAAAGCCATGCAGTGGTGTGCCGGAACTGGCTTCTATTAGCCCACAAGAATTGATTATTCACATCTCTTCCCAACTTGGCATTCAGTGATGTCATGTTGGAAGCTTGAAACTGTCCATGGTGGGAGTACTTACACCATGGAAACTGGCAAAATCTATGCACCAGGCCCTTTTTATGGGGAGTGGGGGAAAGGGGGTGGATGATCAAGTTGCTAAACATTTACCAGCACACCCCTGACAGCGCAAGATAAGAATTGTTATTCCTGATTTTAAGTATGAGGAAAATAAGCTAAGAAAGAGCAATTAAGTGACAGATTCAGAATTAAAATCTATTTCTATCTGACTTTATTATAACAGGAATATTAGGTTTAGTTTAACATACACTTATTGAGTAGTAACCATGTGCCAGGCATTGCTGTCAACTAAGACACATTCTCAATCCACAAAGGAAATGGAATGAGAGTTCAATCTTTGGGAAACCAAGAACATGATATCTAGGGAATTTGATTGAATTTCTTCTAGCTATTTTCATGTCTTTGAGATTTTAATAATGTTCTAAAGATTTTTCCCTTTTCAATCTGTAATATGAAGATTTAAAATATCTAATCTTAATACCTCAGTTTATGAGATACGTATGCAAAAGCACTTTGGAAATGCAGAAATCTTAATACAAATGGATGAATTGTTAATAAGAAAATCAATAGTGAAGATAACAGCTCTTTTTCAAATGGCTGAAGGAATAGATCCCTTGGAGTGAAGATGAGGAGGACTCCAAATACCCTCCTTCAATTGAGTCAAGGCCACTTTTTCTTGTGGTGTTCAATTGAAGTGGAATAATTTTTTCAGGCTCTTGTTTTAACAATGACTTTTCAATGTGGTCGAAATTCTTCTGGCCCTGAAGAAATGAGCAGCTCTTCTCTCTTCCAACATTTGACTCCATCACCTCTTCAGAGCCAGAAGTGGAGTTGTTCTGAAGAAAGTGTTTGCAGACTAAGGAAGCTCCAGCTGCTGGTGGTACATGCATTCAGGGAAGGTTGTTGAGTCCAGGGCCTTCATCTTTTTGGGTGTTTGGTGGTTTGCTGATTTCAAGACTCTCATATTTCAAATCTTCTCTTCTGTTGCTCGCTTTCCTTCTCTCACATCTTTGTCTAGAAGCGTCCCCCTATCTGTCCCAGGAACTCCACTTCCTTTTTCATCCTAGCTATCCTTGCTGGCTCCTCTCATCACTCCTTCTGACAGAATAATACATTATCATCGTAGTATCATTGATCTCCAATGCTGCAAACATTGCTGGCTTTCGAGAGCAAGGATATTCTGATGGGACTTCCCTGGTGGCCCAGCAGTTAAGGCTCTGCACTCCCACTGCAGGGGGCGTGGGTTCGATCCCTGGTCGGGGAACTAGGACCCTGCATGCCTCATGGTGCAGCCAAAAAATAAAAAATAGATTTTTAAAAAAAAGGAAAAAAGGAAGGAGAGAAAATAAAAGACGACTTGCTATTACTGTAATGAAATGTACAATCACAGCATCAGGAACAGTCGTAATGCTGGCAAAAACACCAATCTGATCTGAGCACCTGACTGATTCTTAGAGAAACCAATCCATGCGTACACACAAATGTTCACACACATGCACACACACACACACACACACATGCAGCATATGATTATAAACCTTTTCCTTAACTGAACAAAGAAAAGGCAACAAAAATCTTCAAAGGGCTTCTTCTTTCTGGGTAAAATTTCATAAGACTGCTCTCAAAGCAGGTTGTATATGAGAGACATGAAGGTTATAGATGAGAGACAAAGACAAAAAACAATTCACTTGCTCCAAGAATTTGCTGAACGATTTCATTTTGTTGAATTCCACCCATTAACACATGTATTTAAATCCTAACAATGACTGACAGACATTTGGAAAGCAAAAGTAAAAGTTGACCTGCAGACAGTTCATATTTGCCATATGCTTGCTGTCACCATTAACAGTCTGTAGACCATCCTAATTTATGCTTCAGCGAACTAACCTGATGTATTTTAAAGAATGTGAATACCTGTTTATTTTTCAAATAAGGCACTTTATTTTTCCTTATTACTCATATGTATGACAGCAATGATAAATGATTAAGGGCAAATTTAAGAGAGTTGGAAGGGGAGAGAATGGGTTTTCCCTCCTATGACCTATCACAAATGTTTTCCACTTAAATGATTGTCTCACTGAGGAAATTCTCAAAAAATATTCATCAGGTACAATTTCAGAAATAAAAGTTATTACCTTCAACACAGCCTAACAGAATTTTAAAAGGAACTTATTAGTGTTTAGGAATCAGCTATAGTTTAAGTGGTGTGTGTATATATACAAATTACTAAACATACACTTGTTTTAACCTACTTTTTTTCCTTTTTAAAAAGAATTTTCTTACTCTCTCATGTGTTTAAGCAAACACATGTCATATTAACTAGATGCCCTTTCCTTTTCTTTCATGAAACTACATTTCTTAAGCATTATTGTAGATGAAAGAGATTTCTGATGGAAGGGAAAAGAGCATTCGTTGTTTTAAAATTTGATAACTTCAGTCCAAACCTCCTCATCCTTTTCTCTTTGTGCATTTAAGGATAGGTCTTCAACTTTTCCAGTTTTAATCAGATAGCCCAGATCGTCATGTTTATGGTAAAAATGTCATTAAAGCCTGAGTAAATAAAATAATTAAGAGATTTACTAATTAATTTTTAAATATTCTAGATTCTGAGCAAAGGCTATAGATTGTTATACAGTCTTTGTCTCTTTTGCTTTTTACATAATGGTTGGTGTGTGATAATGCTCAATAAATGAATTTTAATTAGTTACTAATAGTTATTTACAAGTTATATGTATTCTGTTTTTAAAGCCACCATATTTATGTCAAAATATTCTAAAACAATCAAACCAACCATCTAACACAGGCATAATCATTAATTATTTTAAAATAAAATATTTTGTTGCTTGCATTTTAGCAAACTTTACTTTTCAAATATCTCTTCTGATGGCATTTAAGGTATGAATCATAAAAATAATAAATAACCTGCAGTGAGTCGTAGAAATTACACATGAAAATAGATTAAAAATGGTTTAATTACAGGCTTGTGCTTGTGGTCACACTGATGGACAAAGCCCTTGGGAATATTAGAAAGCTGATCTACCCCTCACCCAACAGCATCTACCTGGATTTTCACTGCAAAACCTCCTTGTCCCTTAAATTCACGAGAAGAGGAGCGTAGGAATGATGCACCGCTTCATCTGAAGCACCAGCAAGGCTCTCGGTTCATCTGTAGAAGCGAAGCCCTGGGCAGCTGGCACCCTTCCACAGGGAGCTACAAACACCACTTTGCCACATTGCAAGTTTCCTCAGGCAGCAGATGTCTTGTAGCTGCCGTGCAGGTCTCCAACTCTACCAAGCCACCTGGACAACATATTTAATGTACCGACAATGCTTTTGTCACCACTTGGGAAAGATTTTTAAAATTTTATTTAATTTTTTCTCCCAACACCTTCATGATCAGTGAAATTTGGCCTCAGATTGCAAAAATTTGTATTCAAAAATGTAAGGGGAAAATCAAAAGCCTCTCACTTCTCCCCATCCCCCAACTTCCCCCAAGGATTCCAGAAAAAAATTCATTCATCTTCTGTATCATGACAATTACATTTTATTCTTTAAAAATCAAACGTTTCCAAAGAGAAGTTTTGCTGAACCACTGCACAGAAAAGTTAAACAACGAACTGTTAAATGGCTCACTCTCCTGCTTCGCTCTGACGGCACCAAACTTTAACGTGCCTCCACCACAACTTTAAACTGTGGGTGCAATCCTCTTAGAACATTACCTGGAAAACATTCTGACTTTTTCAGCTGCTAAAGTGATACTTACAGTACCGTGGTGTCTGTTTAGTTTAAAAATGAGGTTGATAAAGATAATGCTTTTCCTAAGATGATCTTCTACTTTTTAATGATAGCCGTAGTTTCCCCTACATAAATGACTAAATCCTTACAGAATCTTGGTCTTGATTAGCACTCCTGCTAGTAAAATTTCACATACTAAATCAGCACCAGCTGTAGCAAGCAAGAAAGAAAAAGGCAAGTGTAAATGTTCCATATGCCCCTCCAAATTGGCATCTGTGTCAGTAACCCTTTTTTTTTTTAACTATTGTATACATACATTCTCTTAAGTGTTTTGTTCACAAAATACTGCTAACAAAATTCCTCTGTTGGCATCTCAAGGAAAGAGCCTGTCCTTGGTATCAGTCAACTGCACAAAATACAATTTCTCCTTCTCCTCTTGTGGTCACAGACACACCTGAATGTTCTAAGTATATAAGTTGCTTCAAGTTAGTGAACCTTTATTTTGACATCTGTTCCCTGTAATATGACACTGCAGTGCTCTTATAAAGCTGCTTTACAGTTGGAGTTTAACTGGTAGCAACACTAAACGATGTCAGAGAGACAATCAAATTATTTTGGTCACCTGGAAGGTATCTCAGAGACCAGGCTCAAAACAAATAACCTGGAACGTGCTGATGGAAGACAGCATTTGTGATCACTCTCACCTCGTCGCCCCTATTTCCTTCCCATTATGAAGGATCTCTTCACACACAGATATAGAGATATAAATAAAGATATAGATACATCAGAAATAATCCCAAAGCTGTATCTAAGATGGTACACTATGCTACTTTAGGTGGTTTTCAATACCTTATCCATTGGGACCTTATTGATTGTCTGAAATCCAGTAGATGTAGTTCTTCAGGAACATATTTAAACCATCAGTATGAATCCTACAATAGCCATTAGAAAGCTACAAACATAGAAGAGTGTACTAATTAAATGGTCTACATATAAGGAGTGTCAGTTGGCCATGTCCCAGAGGTAGCAGCCGTACAGAGGAAAAAATATGTTTAAGTATTTTCTCCTCTGTTTGGAAACTGGTTGTCCTGGTAGGTCAGCGTATATGGAAGAGAGAACACCCCTTTCTTTGTGACACTCATTGATTCCTGCTCATGCGTCCTCACAAGGGTTGATACTTTGTGTTGCTCTTGTTTACCTCCATGTCTGCCTCTCTGGATTTGACTATAAGCTCCTTGAGATAGTTTCTCTGTAGTCCTATATCTGTCCTACCAGAGTAGCAGAGTTTAGCAAATACCCAGCAAATGTTTCTCACATCAAAATGGTTAAGGAATGCTCAAAGTTTTTGTTAAAAGTTAAATGAACCGGTTGATGAACAGCTTACAAATTGGGATCAAATGACCCAACTACATAAGGACCAGGGGAAATGGGTGAAAATTTCCTTTGTTTCCCTGATGTTTTCCTGCTATATAAACTCCCTTTCATCAAGTGTTATCATATGGGTATTGAGATTTAGTGGAGGTTGCTCTTGATAATGCATTTATATCTAAGGGTAAAAATCAGAAGACATTTTGGTTACAAGTTAAAAATCTCTTGGATTTTAAGATCCAGTTTACCTAAATTCTTAGTGAAAAATTTTAGAGAAGGGCATGTGGGAAAATCTACAACTACAATATATCTTGCAAAGTGCTTTTATAAAATATGAAAATTCATTCTCTTAGAAACATGTAGCTTCCCTTACAAGACAATGGCTTCTCTCCCTGGTACTGTTAGTAGTCCAACAAATCTGCTAGCCTCCTCTCAGGGAAGCTGTGAGAGGAATTCCCGTAGTGGGAAGTTTGGATGAGACAATCTAATGTTTATATACATGAAATTCAACTACACTTACCAACTGTATAGTGATCTTGCAGCTGTTGTAATGATTATACTGAACTGATTCTTGAAACATTTGGTCATATTACAGTTGACAGTAGCAGTGGTAAAATCTGTATATCTGCTAACCTTTATGCTCGCCGAAAGTAAGCACAGTTGTTTGTATTTCTGTGTTCCCAAATATTAGCATGGTAATACAGAGTCTATATTTTTTATATGACTGCTGAATACATGATTTATTTTTTGAACAACTGACTTCTTACATAGTTGCCTGCTTGGTCTGTAAGCGGTATGCTTATTTTAATACAGTTGTATGGATGATAAATTACACACTGATATGGGATTTCCCCAGATGACAGACAAGTATTAAAATGAACTTGGAGAGTCAATCAGTCAGGAAGTCCTTTCTGAGAACTCCGTGTGTGTGCTGTCCTACTACACTTCATAATATAGAGTCATCAGCCCAAAAGAATAAGGACAATTGCTGGTGCAAGCCAGGACGGCATCAAGCTGGCATCTGGTTGCTTTATGCATGTGTCTGCTTGTTAAATATTTTTAACATCAACTTTGGTTCCTGATCCAAGGCAATTTGTGATAGTGTTGAGAAGATACCATGTAATTATCATCTTAAAATAATTAGGCAATAGAAGAATATGAAAAACAGTGTCGTTTATACAATGCTTACAAGGAGTTCATAGAAAATGGTCGTGTGCAGTAGGCAAAGTTCAGGAGGTGGTGACATATGGAATTTTCATTTGGGGCACTGGCCTTCAGATTTCAAGGTGATGTTTGGACTAATCCTGTCTATGTATATTGGGGACTGATGGTTACCAGTCGTCACTGCCTTTTATAATTCCATAGGCTTTGCTCACCAGAAGCTATCTCATTCTCTAGAGATGCATGCCCGGGTACTTTGTGGGGGGTAGTTACTTCTTAAAAGGCCACAGCCAGGTCACACACGATTTAAAGTGCTACTTTATTTAAGACAATTTTCAAGGGTTTCTTCTCCCTTTGCTATCTATGATTGCCCCATTTCAGTTTGCCATATAACAGCTGTTTCGATATCCAGCATTTATCCGTTCTCCACATGCATCCAGCCCAGAGGGATTGTTAAGCAGATCATTGTTTTAATTCTGGCTAGATTCCAGGTCCCCATTATTAGTGATCCTGTCTTAACATTTACTGTTCAGTTTGGCTCACAGGTGATGTTGATTAAATTGGATATGCCATCTGGGGTGGGTTTTCATCAGATAGGCACATTCAAGGCTGAGCACACCTACTGCTTCATTTGGGTCTGAAGCTTTATGCCTTGTGTGATGGCGTTCTGGACATGGCTGTGCACAACCTGGGCTTGAGTCCTGGCATCTCCAGATAATAGTTCTTTGAATTTGGGCAATCCACTTCTCTATTCAGGGCTTTGATTTTTCTAATGAATAAAACAGAGAGAATCATCATTAATTCATTCCTTCGCTTAGTTCCTCGTTAATTTTTTAACCATTTATTAGGCAGCCACTTTTTGCCTGAGACTCTGCCAGGTTTGGAGAAATCAAAGATAATAAAGAATATACTGATACTACATGTATCGTTTACAAAATATCTCTTTATATGAATAGATATGAACAAAGAGCTATGGAGCCTGGAGGACAGAGCAACAAAATCTGCCCCCAGGAATCACAGGATTTCTCAAGGAGGACATGATCATTGAGTTGTATCCTATAACTCAAGGGCTCCAATTTTTTCTTTTGTGCATCTCATTGATTAAAATATCCATGTGAGGATAACACATAACTTTACGTATTGGGAGAAAATGTCAAACATGTACAAATTATTTTTTACTTCATCGGTTAATTTAAATAAGCAAAGTAGACTTAAATACATTCCACCTGGGATTGTTTTGAGAAGCAAATGGCATGATGTGTAAACAGAGCAAAATGCTGGAGAAAGCTCTTTTGAACCTGTGGGTGATCTTGCATGCCCTTCCTATCCCAAGAGGGTGTCCCAGGACTAAATTAGAAAGTGAATGTGAAAGAATATTGGAAATGTAAAGCATTGATAATAAAAAGAGCAGTAAGAGCTAACACTTATTTCACTTTTACAATATTCGAGGTATCATCCTAATGTTCTACATGAATTAGCTCATTTAATTCTCCCAACAACCAAATGGTAGGTTCTAGAGATGAGCCATCTAAAGTGTTGATATTGTACCATTTTTGACTTACAAAAATGACAGTTTCACAGGGTTCCACCTATTTTTACTTCACTATTTTACAGATGAAGAAATGATAAAACTACACACTAATTTAAAAAATTGAAAATACAAAGTATACAGTGTAGCGCTACCTCCATCATGTCTTTCCCCTTGCTTCCATCCTATCCCACAGATGTAACTTCTTTTAACATGTGGGATATGTACTTCTAGTATGTTATTATGTCGTAGAAGTCTTTCTAAAAACACTGGATAGAATATTATATGTACTGCTCTATATCCTGCATATTAGATAAACTGAAATTATGTATATTGTTCTACAACCTGCATTGTTCACTTTACATTCTATCATGGACAGCTTTTTATGACAGCTTTTTAAGGTGGGTCTACCTTATCTTATTCAAAGTCTGTATAGGGGCCTCCCTGGTGGCGCAGTGGTTGAGAGTCCGCCTGCCGATGCAGGGGATACGGGTTCGTGCCCCGGTCTGGGAGGATCCCATATGCCGCGGAGCGGCTGGGCCCGTGAGCCATGGCCGCTGGGCCTGCGCGTCTGGAGCCTGTGCTCCGCAACGGGAGAGGCCACAACAGTGAGAGGCCCGCATACCGCAAAAAGAAAAAAAAAAAAAAAAAAAAAAAGTCTGTATAGTGTTCCATTACATGAATATATCATGACTCATTTAACCAATTCTTTAATGATGGATATTGCTATTAAAATAAGGCTAAAAAACAAATATCATATATTAATGAATATATGTGGAATCTAGAAAAAACGGTACAGATGAACCTATTTGCAGGGCAGTAATAGAGATGCAGACATAGAGAACAGATGTGTGGATGTGGTGGGGGAAGGGGAGATGAATTGGGAGATTAGGATTGACATATATACACTATCATGTGTGAAATAGATAGCTAGTGGGCACCTGCTGTATAGCACAGGGAGCTCAGCTCGGTGCTCTCTAATGACCTAGATGGGTGGGATGGGGGGGTGGGGGGGGTGGGAGGGAGATCCAAGAGGGAAGGGATATATGTATACATATAGCCGATTCACTTCATTGTACAGCAGAAACTAACGCAACATTTTATAGCAACTATACCCCAATTAAAAAGAAAAGGAAAAAAAAAGAAGGCTACAGTTGATGTCATTATATGTAAATGATCACTTGTATTTTTAGGATGAAGTCCCAAAAGTACAATTATTGTGCTAAAGTGTAGATGTGTTTCACATTTTGATACATATTACTAGATTGTACTACCGAACATTTATCACAACGTACACTCCCACAAACAATATGTGCTAATGCTCACTTCCTAATACTTAGCATCACCTTTGGTGTTCTGATAGAATGCACAGACTCTCTTAGTATGTCTGTGACTCTAGACTCTGGATACCAGATCCTGCACCATGTCATCTTCCCTGGGAATTGGAGATGAGTCAGACAAATTGGTGTAAGCCTGGCAAGTCTGACCTAAGTGAACACAGCTCCAAAATGGCAACCTACAACTGTCGATGATCTAGTAGCTACTGCAACAGGAGTATGGCCTTAGATGGAGGTTTTAATATTTTTAACAAAACTGGACCTTATCTGTGGTAGACAGATAACTGTAGACATGTAATACTCAGAAACACAGTGTAAACCAGCAACAGCCCTATGGGACACACGTGCCTTCACTCCCCAGTCTCTGGCCCTTTGCAGACAAAGACAATTCCAATAAGGACTCCACCTCTGAGTCATTCACAATACAGTGTCTCCAACAGGCACTGCAAACTCATTAGAGGAGAGGCATTAAGTACAAGCTATTTGTTATCGCTGAGCTACACAGTGGTTTTGCCAAGTAGAATCCTGGAGATATGGAATTTTCACCGTATATTCTGTTTTAGGGGAGAGGAGAAAGTGCAGGTGGCATCTGATCACAATATTTAAATCATTTTTAAAAACCACCTCCCAGGGACTTCCCTGGCGGTCCAGTGGTTAAGACTCCACGCTTCCACTGCAGGGCTTGAGGGTTTGATCCCTGGTCAAGAACTAAGATCCTGCATGCCACGTGGCATGGCCCAAAACAAACAAACAAAAACACCTCTCAGGGTTCAACAGTATCAAAAATGGGAATAGGTTGAAGCCTAAAGCCCTAGTGTGATTTGTGGGTGTGCCTAGTGGAAAATAATAATAGTTGATGCAGAAAGATTCTGATCAGGGTCTTGCTGATGATGGAGAAAAAAGTGATGTCAGGAGAGCAACTACATTCATTTGATTTCTTAAAACAACTAGGTAAATGGAAATTCTGTATAATGTCTAGCATTTCTTTAATGGTATATATTTCAATAGATAAAACTTAGATTACTGTCCAAAATTTTTGTTTTGACATTTTCCTTGATATTATATTAGTAAGGACAAGTAATGCCAGCTACTATAACAAATAACCCCCAAATCTCAATGGATTAACACAATAAAATTTATTCATTGCTCCCAAAAAAGTCAGAAAGGCTTTCTGGGTGCCTCTTTCAAGTGGTGACTATGGGATCCAGGCTCTTTGTATTGTATGACTTCCACACCTGGTCTCCACTGTTACTACCAAAAGAGAAGAGAAACCAGGAAAGATCACACAGACAGTTCTGTCCAGTCCTAGAAGTGCTGTGTATCATTTCCATCAATTTCTAATTGGCCAGGACCTAATCACATGGTCCAATCTAAAGGAAGCTGGGAAATGGAGTGTCCCTGTGTGCACAGAAAAAAGAAATGGGGTTAACAAGCATCTAACCAGCCAGTCTCTGTCACAGGTGCACAACCAAACCTGGGAATTTTATTTTTATTTGTAAATTTATCAGCAATACTCCTTAAAATTTTGGAGGGAAGACTACTTTGCCATATTTCAGTGGGTTCTCAATACCACATAATTCAGGATGCAACTGTATTATGCAAATGAATGAATTCACAAACTCATAGCTCTGAGACCTGGAAGTGATCTTGAGACTCCCTAGTTGAATTCACCTCTTCAAGCAGGTAATGTTCTCTCCAGAGACTCTCAGCCTTTTTTAATCACCGAGAATTTCTTTAATGATTTTTCTCCAAAGACCTTACATTCCGAAATAATTTGTTTACCAAACCACATTTTTGGAACAATAGTATTTATTTTTCCAATGCCTTATTAATCAGAAACATAAAACTGCAAATCAAAAGTTCTGAGCAGAATATGAAGTCTTATAATGAGTTGATGTAAAGCCAGTGAGAAACAAAGAAATTGGAGTTCCAGGGAGGCTGTGTGTTATTTTAGTTATGGAATGAATGGTATCCCCCAGATTCTGATGGGGAAGCTCTAACACCCCAGTGTGACTATATTTGTAGATAGGCCTTTAAGGAGGTGATTAAGGTTAAATGAGGTCCTAAATGTGGTGCCCTAATCCTATAGGACTGGTGCCCTTATAAGAAGAGGAAGAGATACAGAGATTCTCTGTTCAAACGCAGAAGAAATTTTATGTTGAGACACAGCAAGACACCACTGCCTATAAAATAGGAAGAAAGGTCTCGCCAGAAACTAGCGCTGCCGGCACCTTGATCTTGGCCTTCCAGCCTCCAGAAAGAACTGTGAGGAAATAAATTTCTGTTGTTCAAATCACTCAGTCTGTGGTATTTTGTTATGGCAGCCCTAGCTGACTAATATACTCGGTTAAAGGTAAAATTTCCATTGTACTTCTTGAAAATATGAAAACAGACCTCAAATGCTTGCTCTATCCTTGTCAATTTGATTAGGAACAAATGTATTATTCTCCTTTTGTAAAGAGATTTACTTATATAGGGAAATATCATCTCAAATCTCATTTCTTCTGGATGTAACTGTATCAAAAAGCCCTAGCTAGAAGAGTTAGCTCTGCAAGCATGCACTTACCTAAGATTTGGTATTTATTTGTTTGTTGCTTGCTTGTTCTTTACTATATTGTCCCACCTACTAGAGGTTCAGATTCTAGCTTTAATATTCTCTTAGGCAATCTTTGTATACAATTATACATGTATATTAAATGATGTTGAAACTTTCAACCCAAGTTCTCATTTTTAGATTAGTGCAGAGAATGGGAAAAGAAATCATGACAATTAAATGAAACATTTAGATCTGTCACCAGCAAATCATTTCCTCATCCCTCTTCCAGACAAGAATAAGTACATATAGGTTCAGAAAAAGTTATTGAGGCAATATGCCAAGGTCATTTTTTTAAAGGTTCGAAACCCTCTATTGCAAAGAGGTGTTGGTTGTCAGTGTTTGCCACACCCCTCTCTCCCTCCTCCTCCATGTATGACTCTCATACTTGCACTTCATGGATCTGCTTCCCTGTGACCATCACAGACTTAAAGAATGTGAAGACTGTTAGAAAGCAGGATTTAGCATCCCCATTTTAATAATAAATACAAACACACATTTACCCAGTACGTTTTACGCCTGCCTGCAACAAAAACAGCTGAACAGATTGTGATGAAATTCAGAGACTGACAGTCTGACAAAAAAATCCCTTTTTGTCTAAAATCTGGCTTCCATAGGTTTTTGCAAATCTAAATATTTGATTTTGCACTGGAAAAGGAGCCAGTCTTATGTACAATTTATAAAATAAATGTGTAGATACATGTTTTAAAATCTCCAAATTTTGTCAACACATACTGTCCAACTTGAAAGACTTTTCTCCCCCATTTTTTTCCCTATGACTTGGGTGTATTTTCCTCCTGTCTTTTAAGGCTTTAACTATATTTATCTAATAAGAACTCTTTTGCAAACCAGTGTTTCAATAGTGATTTAACACTAGTTTCAGTGTCAAATTGCCCTTTCCACAGCAGGGAGTTTTAAGCCTTGCTGTATTATACTTCCAAGATTCTCAGGAGCTGGAGTTGGGAGATATAATATTTTCTTTGAAGTTTGCCTTTCACTACACACTGGGACGCAAACAAGCTTCAGTTACTCAGCAGTCAAACAATTCCATCACACAGCGACCAGGGCTAAATATTGTACCAAATTTTCTAATTATGTCTTTGTAATATTTGCTACACGAGGTTAGGTGAAGGCAGACTAGAATCAATATAAAACTCCTTGTCTAAACAGGACATCTGGGTTTTGAGATATGTTGTTTATTGCCTCAAAATTCCCCTTCAGCAAGTCATAATTACAATAAAGATACCTTAATCGACAAAAACCTTAAAGGTATTTCTGATAAACTCACATATATGTTAAAGGTACTTATTGTACCAGAGATGCATATGACCAGACTGTACACAAATGTGAAGTTCCAGGTTAAAACAGATATATTTTATTCCCATGCACATTATTATATTGCCTTTCTGGTTTATATATCATAGCAATTTAGCTGCTGTAGTGCTATTTCTTTAAGGAATTTCTCAATCATCTCATATCCTGAAAGTTGGACCTTTTCCTTTTATGAGATTTCTAAAGTTTATGCATCATTCCTTTCTTTCTTATTAACAGTTCAGAGAGAGAGAGAGAAAAAACAAAAATGATAAAACTGCCAAGGAGGCATCTCATCCATGAGAGAGAAGTAAAGTGTTGAAGAACATTCCATGACCCAGTAGAAAGTATCACGAACTGTTCCCACAGAAGTTGCAAGCAAAACTGAAAGGCGAGTATTGTCAGGCATGTCCCTCGAGGCACCCCACAGTTCTGAAGAGCTGAGGAACTGAGCAAAGTAATTTTGTTTCATTACAAAAATGTAAATATTTCAGTGTTGTCCTAAAAGTTAAATAAGAGTTTTGATGTACTTTAATAGTCACTAATTTATGGCAGCATCTAGACACAGTATCTAGAGAGATCCATATTTTGGAAGAAAGAAGACTTAGGGGTTTCAAGAAGTTATTTGGGATCTTCTCGATCGCTAGTGATACAGCGGAGAAAGGAGAGAGACTGACTCATAAGAACGTGCCTCTAGCAGTATTAACTTGAGGGCAGGCTTAGCTAATTAAAAAAGGTCGGCTTTGCTATAGGCAATGGGAAGCATCCCTGCCTTCAATGGGCTGAAAGTTTCAAAGTATGGAAACTTTGAAGAAGGGGGTTGAGGAAGAATATACACTAAAATATTAACTGGCAGCAGTGTCTAAGAACTGAGACTTTGAATAATTTTAATTTTCTTCTTTCTGCATACTTATATTTTTGTAACACTATAAAAATGAGCAGGGGGCTTCCCTAGTGGTGCAGTGGTTAAGAATCTGCCTGCCAATGCAGGGTACACAGGTTCGATCCCTGGTCTGGGAGGATCCCACATGCCGCGGAGCAACTAAGCCCGTGTGCCACAACTGCTGAGCCTGCGAGCCACAGCTACTGAAGCCTACACACCTAGAGCCCATGCTCCACAACAAGAGAAGCCACCACAATGAGATGCCCGTGCACCACAACCAAGAGTAGCCCCCGTTTGCCACAACCAGAGAAAAGCCCGTGCACAGCAATGAAGACCCAACGCAGCCAAAAATAAAATAAATAAAATAAAATAAGTAAATTTATTTAAAAAAGAGCAGATATGAATTGTCATCTAAAAAGCATTTAATGGAAGCAACCAAGATGTCCTTCAGTAGGTGAATGAATAAATAAACTGTGATACACCCAGACAATTGAATATTATTCAGCACTAAAAACAAGTTATCAAGCCATGAAAAGACCTGAAGGAAACTTCAGTGCATATTACTAAGGGAAAGAAGCCAAAATGAAAGGCTACATACTGTATGATTCCATCCATAGGCTGTGTGGAAAAGGCAAAAGTACATAGACAGTAAAAACTGGCGCTTGCCAGGGATTGAGGGGGAGAGAGGGATGAATAAATGGAAGACAGAGGATTTTTAGGGCAATGGAACTATATGATACTCTACATGTCTGATATCATAATGATATATGATACTATAAGAATGGGTATATGTCGCTATACGTTTGTCCAAACCCATAGAATGTAGAACACCAAGAGTGAGCCCTAAAGGAAACTATGGACTTGGGGTGATTACGACGTGTCAGTGTAGGTTCATCAGTTGTAACACATGTACCACTCTGGTGGGGCATGTTGATCACGAGACAGTCTGAACAGGGATGGCAACAGGGGGTTATGAGAACTCTCTGACCTTCCTTTCAATTCTGCTGAGAACCTAAAACTACTCTAAAAACAATTGTCTTTAAATGTGAAAAAAACAAATAACTAAAAGAATAAAAAATGAAGAAATATCATGTGCTTTGGAGAAATTAGTATTGTCATGTCCCACCTCTCGAATCCAGTAACTTAACATAGACTCAAATGTCATCCTCTGTGATATTATAAAAAAGAAAGGTCAGCTAAATATGGGTAAACAGCTCATGAGGGTGAAAAGGTAAATGCTCAAAGTCGTCAACCACAGCCCATTCAATGTTTATTCAGAAAAGTTTAGGATTATAAAAATAAATATCATTCAAGCCATACTTAGAAGTATTACGAAGATGCACAGAAAACTCACCCTCCAGATGAGGCTTCAGAAATTGAGTCATAGACCTGCATTCAGTTGAACACCAAACAAGGTGCCCCTTTTTCTAAAGTAATGAATATTCTTCAAACAGCAAGGGAGCAGGGCTGCTGTTTGATGCTGATGACATTGAAAATTTAGGAGAACGGAAATCCCATCATTTTTCATTTGTATGCAAATTTGTCTGTTCCAGAAATTAACCCCTGGACCCCACGTCAGTTTTCATCTCCAGGAATTTTTCTCTGCCAGCACCACACAGTTTAGGCTTGTCACTATACTGAGGTCACCAGACTTCCCCAGTTTAAAAACCACCACCACCCCCAAAGTCAGAATGGCGCTTTGTATACCCTCATTATTGGAGAATAAAGAGCAGTAGCAGGAGAGGGCTGCTGTAAAATGCACATCTCGAATGGCTGGCCCTGCTGCCAACAGCATTGAAATGCAAACTGCAGACAACTTTGGCCAAATAGCTCTCATTGACCACTGCTCCCCATCTTAGGTGAACCCGGAACAATAGACCAATCCTATTACCCTCCTTTTGAGCCAGATCTTCAACTGTTAAAAAGTTCTTTTGTTACTTCCCACCTTAGACAAATGTCACCATCTACATGTGAAGGGGAGAGAGGTGATTGAGGTTTTTAATTGATGTGGATTTAATTATGCTAATTTAGACAGCTGTAAAGCATTTCAGTATAGCTGCATAATAGGGCAAGCAAATACAGGTGCCCTTCACTGTAGGGGCTTAATTTTTAACCTAGGTAGCTTTAAAAGAGAAAGGGAGCTCAAAAGCGTGGGCAATTTACGATTTATAGAGGGAGGTCCACCCACGCTCTGAAATGTTTAGAAGGCTCTATGTGCACCCAAGAGAGAGTCGAATGAAACCCTCATTCTTCATTGAAAACTCCACACTTGCCTCTAACTAGAAAAGACAATTTTAAATGATGTGTATATCAAGAGTTGATTTGAGATAACACTAACCTAGAAGTTGGGGATTAAAAATGACCTTTATTTTCATCCCTGAAAAAAAAATCACACAATGGAAATGGTGATAAAAATTAGCAAGAATTAAAAAAAAAATTTTTTTAAAGAAAGGGCTTTTGATTTTTTGAACTTTAATGACAAGGTGAGTTGACCTCACCATGTATCTGACCTGACTTTCATTCCATTACCAGCAACATGGAGACATGATGCTAGGCGTCATCAGTGGGAAAATAGTATTCTTTTAAATTGCTGTATAATTCTGTTTGGGTTTCTTGGGGTTTTTACTTGGGGTGAATAATGCAGCAAACCCTATTTAAGTTGTATTGAGTCTTAAACAAGTATGACATGGGATCTTATTCCATGGATTAGATGCTCAAGAAACACCACATGGTTAATTCACTGCTCCAAAGGTGGCCAGGTTTTAAAGGGCAATGTTGGACAGGCCAGTATATAATAGTATGAATGAAAAGGAGGAAGAATCAAAGCCATTTTATAGCACTTTTTTTGTGGCTTGCTGAGGTAGGGAGGTCTGAAAATGCTCCAGCACTTCTGTGCCCGGTCACCTCTGGGTGACAATTCCCTCAAGGCCGGAGCTGCCCCCCCCAGACACTGAGTCTCTCCTCCTAGGAGGCCTATTGCATTTCTAGAGGACAAAGAGCTTATCAATGAATCATCTTCCTTTCTCCCGGGCCATTTCCTTCTCAACCTTGTCAGGCTTCTCTTCTGCACATTTTCCTTTGTCCTACACTAATCAGACATGTAATTAGCTGGCAAAGAAAAGAAGAAAGAAGCAGGGGCATCTGTCCTCTGTTCCACACAGTGGGTGGAGAGTGACCTTTCCAATCCTGCCCCAGTTTTTGGTGAAAACACACAGATTTGTGCATGAATTCTGACTCAGGTTTTTACTAACTCTTCAGATCTTGGAAGAGCTATTTAATTTCTCTGACTTCTTTGATTTATCAAATGAGATAATCATTCATGGTTCATACATTTGTTGACTCTACATATGAGCTGTGGATGAAATGTGCCTACTGTTCTTCCAGCACACAATAGGCACAAATGGTACTTGTTCTGTTTCTCTCGTCATCACCCACAATGCTTCATGCTTTCTCCATCCCAGCATCCCACCCCTCACTCCTTTTCTCTTTTCTTTGACCCATAGCTTCTTTACTCATGTTCCTTGGGATACCATCATATTATTTTCTCCACTCTTGAAAATTTACTCCCTTTAATTTTGTTTTTATTTCCTTCGCTTCTGCCCATTTATTACTTACTATTTTTTTCCTTTTGTTATTTCTCAGAGATTCTCTACCATCTTGCTCTCACCTCTTCCCCCTTTTTGCGTTATAATAGAAGTGGAGAAGGGAGGAAGTTGTTAAAGATTGAAATGGGGATCTCAAAGGAGTGGAGAAAAAAATAAATTAACATTCAAGAACTCTAGTGGTAAAATTCTGATACTATTTTGCCTAAAGGAAGTCAAAATAGTGTCTGTCTAATGTAAATCTGTACAACTTATTTCTTTCTGTCTCTATGCTATAGGCATAATCTAAAATATGGAAACCAGTCATCCAAAAACACTATGGAAAAGTTGCAACTCAAATTAGTTGAGGATGCTTGTTCTTAAAATGGCATAGGCATGGCAAGAATGGTAATAATGGTAGCACTCTTTTGATTAATACTGTTTTAATAAAATTAATAATAGTAATACTGGGATTCTTTTTTTTTTTTTTTTTTTTGTGGTACGCGGGCCTCTCACTGTTGTGGCCTCTCCCATTGCGGAGCACAGGCTCCGGACGTGCAGGCTCAGCGGCCATGGCTCATGGGCCCAGCCGCTCCATGGCATGTGGGATCTTCCCAGACCGGGGCACAAACCCGTGTCCCCTGCATCGGCAGGCAGACTCTCAACCACTGCGCCACCAGGGAAGCCCAATAATGGGATTCTTCTTTCTTGCAACATGGAAACTTTTTTTTTTTAGATGAATTGTCTTACATTCAATCAATCAACATTACAAAGTGTTCACGCTACGTACAACTTCATAACATCCAGGTCTGCGGGCACCTGTAAAACAGGGGGACCTCTAATCTCTATCCTTCTACAGGTGGGCAACCCGAGGGTCCGTCCACAGTGCTCGCTTGCCCAGCCTCCTGCCACGTCCCAGGCTGGGGACAGCTGACCAGCAGGCTTCTGAGTCCTGAGCACAGACCTGGGCCCTTCTCAGGCCTTCCCGTGAAACACACCTGAGGCTGCTGGGGCAGGGGGCGCTTGCCGAGGCATGGTCATGTGTGGGCCGGCACCACGGGAGACAGCTGGTCCAGGGGGTCAGAGACCAGGCTCGGGCGAGTAGGCCCCATTCCCTGAGACCGGAAGGATACAGAGCTGAGGTGACAGAAAGAGAAGCAGCCCAGGGCATGCAGGACATGACACTAGTTGCTGGGAGGGACAGAACGGGGACAGAGGCTGAAGACCATCAGGCAGCTGAGGAAGCCGGAGACACAGGTACAGTGGGGCAAACGGAGGAAGCTGTATCCACACACGTCCTCTCCTGCAGGCAGGTCTGGTGTCGGGGGTCTCATCCTCTGCCCGTCCTTCCCCTCCCGGACCTGGGTGTGGCAGAGCAGAACACACAGGGCTGGTACACAAAGGTGAACACAAGCATGAACATCCCTGTGGCAGGCTTGGGGCTCAGGGGTCAGGAGGAGATGGGAGTTGCAGGACCTTGTCACTCATGACTGACCTCACAGCAACTGTGGGAGATACTGGTTTAGGTAAGCAACAGGGACATTTGTTTCTGCTTGTTACAGAGGAAGGAAAAAAAGTCAGCAAATATTAAACTCCCAAAAATGTGCCTTGTGCAAGAGTAGAGTGTGCATTCCTGTTATTTGAAAACCTCAAGAATCTAATGTACAAAAAAGGGAAATGAACCTGGCAAAAGGAAACCCCAAACCTGTGTTTAGGGACTGCTGACCCTGCCTGGGGTGCCCAAGAATCCTATAGCTGAAGAAAAGCTCACAATACAGGAGTGACGAGTCACACAAGAAAATAATTTTCTGTAGAGAGTCAGGAGACACAACAAACATAAAGGTTAGTACCCTTAATACCTTAATCTAATAATCTGAAAGACAATACAAAATAAAGATACTTAAAATGATAAAAAAATATTTAAAAAAGGAATAACTATAAAAAGAACAGAACATAATGAAAAAAGGAAAGGCAAATTTGAAAAATAAACAAATTAAGCATGCAGAAATGAGAAATTTGTTCATTAAAATGAAAATCCTCAATGGATGAGCTAATCAGCAGCTAAAGAGCTCATCCCTGAACTAGAAAACATAGCTAAGAAAATTATCTCCAATTAGTACAGAGAAAAGGAGACCCAATGCAATTTTTTTAAATGCTAAAAGACATGAAGGAAAGAATGAGATGGTCAAACATATATCTAAAAGGAGTTACAGAGGAATGAAATAAATGAAAATAAATCCATACCTGGACACATCATAGTTAAAATAAATAATAATAAAGTTAAAAAGACATGCATATTAAAGGCAACTAGAAAGAAAACTCAGATTACCTAAAGAACAGCAATTAGGCTAAAGCAGAGATTTCATCAACAAAAATAGAGTCAGCAGGAAATGGAATAATATCTTCAAAGTGCTATGGGAAAAACAACTGTTGACTTAGAATTTTATACCCACATCAATTATAATTAAAGATTAAGGATGTGATCAAAAGAGTAAGGATTTTTAAAAAAATAAAAACTGATAGAGTTTACTATCCTCAGATTTCTTACTGAAAGAACCACCAAAGGATGTACGTCTGTAAAAAGAACATTGACTTAGAATAAAGGAGAAGTACAGAAGGTGGTGCTCAAAGAAACTGGTAAATACGTGTGCAAGTCTAAGTAAATATTGAGGTAAAATACAGTGACTTAGTTTAGGGAATAAAAACAAAGGGGAAGTAAAATAACATATTGATGGTAGAAGAGTGTAGTGTTTGGAAATTAAAACAGGTAGGTCAAGTGTGCTTGTTAAAAACTTGTGAGCACCACTGAAGTAGAATATATAACTCCCATTTAATAACAGCAAAAAAGAAAAAGCAATTAATCTAAATAGGAATAGGAGGGCTTCCCTGGTGGTGCAGTGGTTGAGAGTCTGCCTGCCAATGTAGGGGACGCGGGTTCGTGCCCCAGTCCAGGAAGATTCCACATGCTGCCGAGCGGCTGGGCCCGTGAGCCATGGCTGCTGAGCCTGCGCATCCAGAGCCTGTGCTCCACAACAGGAGAGGCCACAATAGTGAGAGGCCCACGTACCACACACAAAAAAAAATAAATAAAATAAATAAAAAATAATTTTAAAAAATTAATAAAAAAGAATAGGAAAAAATGACAAAGTGAAACCCAGTAAATAGAAATCATAAACACAGTTAAAGTAAATCTCTGTCTTTATGTATATATACACATTCTCTTGGTTCAGTTTCTCTGGAGAACCCTAACAGAGCAGGACTGAAGGCTCATAAAGACAGTGACCTCTGGTAAGAAAATGCATTGCATTCAATATAATGAGAGACAATAAGAATTGAAACTAACTAGTCAATCTGAGAAATGAGTGGCAAGACTAAGAATACCTTAATAAATAAACATGAGATGGCTTAGAGTTGGCACATGAAATATCAGTCAATCATAAGAAAAACTCCCTTATATCTAAAGCTAGCATTTCCAGTGAAATAAAAAACAAGTAGAATGGCTTAGTATAATTTAAGCTAGAGAAAGGAATGAGAAACTTATTTTTATTCAGCATCTACTAGATGTCAGGCAATTTCTGTACATAAAATGATCACTAAATTATCAATCAATTTCACAATATTTAATTATCACAATATTATTCATCACATCTAATTATCACAGTATCCTGCCAAGTCAGACCCTGAGCTTTAAGGAAATCAAGTCACTTGTTGATGGTTACTTGGAAAGCAACTAATTGTTGGGGCTGGTAAGTCTGAAATCTGCAGGGCAGGTGGCAGGCTGGAGACCCAGGAAGAATTAACGCTGAATCTTGAGGCGGAAGGCAGTCTGGAGGTAAAATTCCTTCTTTCTAGGAGGACCTCAGTATTTTCTCTTAAGGCTTTCAGCTGATTGGATGAGGACCAACCACATTATGGAGAGTAATCTGCTTTACTCAAAGTCTACTAATTTAAATATTCATCACATCTAAAAAATATCTTCACAGGAACATCTAACCTGATGTTTGACCAACTCTTGGTTCCCCAGCCTAGCCAAGCTGACATATACAATTAACCATCACACCAGGCCACGGCAATTAAATGAGATCAGCCCTCTACCTTAAGGCTCCTGTCTCCTGTCAGGGCCAGGGTCCCTGAGGTGGCTTGGAGACAGAGCTCCTCACCACGGGCAGGACCACATGCCAGCTGATCTGCAAGCCAGTCCCAGAGGCATGTGAATGTGAGGCATCAGGGAAGGCCAGTGAGGAGAGAGGCTCAGAGGCCTCCCCATTCAGGCATCCATTCAGGAAGAAGGCAGTGAGCTGAGACCACAGAGCAAAGGAAGCTGTGATTGGTCAGAAGTCTGAGGGAGAAGTAAGGCTGGGGTGAGACTGTGTGTGTGAGAAGCAGCAAGAGAAGTACAATCAGGGCCAGAGAATGTCACGAGGATGGCAACACTCCATAGCAAAAACACTGGCTATTGGGCTTCCCTGGTGGCGCAGTGGTTGAGAGTCCGCCTGCCGATGCAGGGGACATGGGTGCGTGCCCCAGTCTGGGAAGATCCCACGTGCCGCGGAGTGGCTGGGCCCGTGAGCCATGGCCGCTGAGCCTGCGCGTCCGGAGCCTGTGCTCCGCAACGGGAGAGGCCACAGCAGTGAGAGGCCCGCGTACCGCAAAAACAAAACAAAACAAAACAAACAAACAAAAAAACACTGGCTATTAACGAAACAAAAGATAACTGGATCTCTAGAGGTACACTCATGATATTTCGGTTCTCAACTGAGTCCTAAATGTGCAGTTGTGGTTATCCTTGAACAATTCTCCAAATGTCCGAGACTTATGACTGTAAGATTACCATTCTTCCATGTTGTCATGTGTTGTCTTAGTCTGTTTGGAAGGCTATAACATAATACCATAGACTGGGTAACTTATAAATAATAGAAATTTATTTCTCACCGTTCCGGAGGCTGGATGTCCAAGATCAGGGTGCCATCATGGGCAGGTTCTGGTGAAGGCTTGTTTCCCGGTTCCAGCTGAGTCCTAACCTGTGGAAGGGGATAGGGAGCTCTCTGGGGTCTCTCTCATGTGGACACTAATTCCATTCATGAGTGCTCCACTTTTATAACCAAAGGCCCTCCCTCCTTACACCATTACTTGGGGCATTAGGATTTCAACATATGCTTTGGCAAGGGGGTGGGGAGGGGATGGGGGATGGGGGGAGAGCATAAAGCAAACATTCAGATCATAGCATATGTCTTTATATGGGGCCAATGAGCCAGATTTTCTGGCTGCAGAGCTTGGCTTGCCCCTCCCCGCCACCTACTAATCTGGGGCAACTATTTTGACAATTTAAGCCTCAGTTTTCATATCTGTAAAATGAAAATAATATCACCTACATTAAGGTTGCAGTGAAAATTAAATAAGATAATCAACACATCTAAAGCAATTAACATTTTGCTTGGCCAATAGTAAGTGCTTAATGAATGTTAGCTGTTATCAGTTCTATCCATCTCCTCCATCAGAACCATGTTGAAAAGTTAACCTCTGGCCACTCACTACAAATGCCTCTTGTTTTTGCATGTGTTTATGATGGGTTTTTAAGTTATGTATATGTGAGTATGTTTCTATTTCATTTGTGTTTGTGGAGCACCCATTAAATTTAAGAACATATAATGCCTTTCAAACTTCCCATAATGTCTCACAATTCCTAGTGACTTTTATTAAATTTAACAAGCGTTTATTGAGAACATACTATGTTCAGGGTCCCACACCAGGTGCTATTCACTACAGTGGATGAAACGAATGTGTTTATCATTAAGAAAGCTTTTCATAAAGTTTTTATATAAAGTCTCAGCACCGAAGTGAGAATGTAATAATATGAATCTGGAGGCCATACAACTGGGTGTCTATCCGGGAGGGACACAGACTGCAAAGACAAGCTCAAGGTTCAGCGAGTCATATTCAGTTTTCAACGTTTACGAAATGCCTGCTCTGTGCAAGCAGGACAATCCTTAGCTTCAAAGGTGTTAGAAGATGACTTACCTTAAAGCTGTGTGCTTTGTTTATTTGCTTTTGTTTTGTGAGGTGATCTATGATTGTAAATTTTTATTAAATCCTAGCAGCATTCTTGACACTAAACAAACACAGTGAGTTGCTAATCACAGCACGGGTCATTTATTTTCTGTTCTGGGTCACTTCTTTTCTCTATTGAAGGAAAAGAACATGACAGCTCTCTGTTAATAATGCCAAACTCAAAAAATCCATTTTCTTTTTAAAATCTGAGTATCATGTTCCTTTAACCACACCTCCTTTTTAAACCTGGTATTCACTTCTGTCCATATTTTTCAAGATACTACTTAGTAAATAAGACATGCTACTAGAAGGAATCGAGAGGTAAAAGGAAGCCTGAGCCACCATCACTAGTTTCTATGAGCAGGAGGTAGATTATGCTTTCAGAGTTGCTATGTACATTCTCCCTTGGCTCTCCTTCCCCACAGAACCCAAAGAGCAAAACAATACATCTCCCCATGAATATATTATCAGCACTAACTTGACAGTCTCGCTGTTGACAATATCGGTTGTACTTCACTTCACTTTCCTCCTGTGGTCGAAACCCAGATCCAGCCCCCTGGGCCCTTCCTGGGGCTGTACAGCAGCTGAAGGGCCAACTGCCAATGGGTCTGGAACAGGCTTTCCAGCCTCGGCACCTGACTTCCTGGCTGCCTCCATTTCAGGTCTCATTGGTTGATGCGGCAGCTGTGATTCTGACAATGAGCTTGGTGTTGGGTCAAGTTTTTGTTTGGCTGACTTATTCCCACAGATGCCATTTTCCTTGACTCACCCTTGACTACTGAGAATGCTTTTTATTACCTTTTAAAATCATGTGATATCCATAAGCAAAAATTGGGATTAACATTTTTGAAAGCATTACCCATGACTGATTTTTTTTTCAATGCTGAAATGCAAGACGTAAAGCTAGAGCCAGCCCAATCCTGCATTTAGCACAGTGGTGTATCAAGTATCATTTGTAACTTCAGAATAAAATGCACAGATTTTTTTCCTGATCTTAGGAACCTGGATGCAATGTCCACCCATGGAAGCAGTTTACAAATGCAAAAGTAGGAAGCGTTTTTATGTATTAGAAACATTGTGACAATCCTCCTTTAAAAGAATAAATAATTGTGTTCTAATATAAAGAATGTGAAATAAAAATATGTATAACTCTATTGATAAAACAGGACTTTTATTCAATAGTTACAAGACAAGTCACTTGCAAAACTTGCTTACACAAGGAAAAAAGTCTCAGTGTTGTAGCTTTCTTCACCATAGAACACCATCCTCCCCCAAAACAGACTGCAATAATTAATGTCCATAGTATGAAAATTCTATGTGATATAATTTATTTATGCTTTGTTTAAAAAAGGCCAAATTGAATGCCAGCACTTGAGATCTTGAAATAATGCTGCATATGTTGATACAATAATTTATTAATTTTATTGATTCTCCTACTTATATGTTGATATTTTTAAGAACTGTATTGTTTTTATTATACAAATTTATAAGATATCTAAATATTAAAGAAATATATAAAATAGAAAATAAAAGTCTAACCACAGACATTTTAATATAAACAGCCTGGTGAATAGTCCATCAAACTTTTATCTCCATATTCTAATGTATACAGACATAATTTTTACCAAACTGTATCTAATATTTCTTAGACATTTTTTCATTTCATGATCTCTAAAACTATCTCATTCTTTGAATACACACATATTAGTGGGTTACATGAGTATTCTATAAAATATACAAATATTAGTGGGTTAAGTTCATGGCTTTGCAGCCAAATGTCTTGGTTGAGTTTGAATCCTAGCTTCACTGTTAGTAATTCTCTGACTTTGACAAGTTGCTTATTTTCTCTGTAATCCACTTTCACAACCTGTAAGGTGTGATATTAACAGTACCTCCCTGAAATGGTTGTCACCCAGGATGAGGAGTTACTGCCTGGCACTGGTAGGCATGCAACCACGACAGTGCTGCTACCATGGATGTGTGATATCTTATTAACAACCTCATGTTGGTGGACATTTAGAGTGATTACAATTTTTATTCTCATACATTACACACTAGTGGCCTTCTAAGTACAATGTTGTGAGTATTTCTACAGGCTGTATTTTGGAAGTACAGTTTTCTAATCAAAGGTGGTACACATCATTTAAATGATAGATATTGCAGGGTAATCATCCCCCAAATTCTAACTACTCACACTGTGAATAAAAGTGAATGAGAATAAATTTGGGATCATGAGAAATATTTTATTAAGTCTCTTATCTATGCAATAAAAATGCATAGGTTTTTTTCTCAAAGAAGCAGGGGATTACTGTAACACAAGTAACACTTATATTATCCATAAAAATCAGAAACCTTTTTTTCCCATAATTCCTATGATTCTCACAGTTCTGCAAGTCTTTGAGCCCCTCTTTGTATTCATAGCATCTTGTCTTCCTATAATCAGTTATTATTAACTGCAGAACATAATAGTCCATCAGGCAGCTACTCATAAATATCTACCAATCAGATGTGTAACAAATGCTTATGGAAATTAATAAGTCGAGAAATGGAACAATTATGTCATATTCTACAGGTGTGGTAACAGTGTTTCTGAAACCCAGACGGAACATAGCCTGACCACTCCACCACATATTCAGAACTGAGATGGTTCCAGGCTACTTTTCTGTAGTTACACCAGAGCACAAAGAGGACAAAAAACATACTGATAGCAAGTGCCTCTAATGTTGGTAATAAATGGTACACGTGTGGTGTGAGAGAGTATGCCCTCAAGCAGTGAGCACTGAATGGCAAATATTTTACAGCTTCTGGAAATACTTCTACATTTCTTTCTAGTTCTTTGGCATATAGCTAATTTGAGGCTTTGTCAGGGATCATAACATCTGATGCAATGACAGTAATATCCATCTCTATCAAGACAGAGTCCAAAAATTGTTTTTGAATAATAAACAGGTTTGACAGCACATTAATAGAAGGGTAAAGATAAATATTTACACAGGAGAAGTGGTCCATAGGCAAATCTGTTCTCACACACAGCTGCAAATATTGTGTTCTTTACAAAGTTGTATTTGCCTTCTGTGTTCTGGGTTGTTTACATGCCCTAAAACCTCTGCACAATGGAGTTTTAAGATAAAATACATAAAAATATTTAAATATTATCATTGAGAATTTTATTTCACCCTTTCTAAAAATAGGTTAATATGTGACATTGATATTTTTCAACCTCAAATGCAAATTTTTTCAAAAAGTGGGAATTTGGAGCCAAATAAAAAATTAATGGACTTATATTTTAAAAAGAGTTATCCAAGAACAATATTTGCGTTATATAGTTTTATATTTAACCTGTTTTAAACATAATTTTCTAACTTATCTTCATTTTATTTTATTTTTTACCTTATCTTAATTCTAAACTACAATATTTCTCTACAAATTGAAGCCTAATTCTTTGGAAATAGTGTTCCGTTGGCATAATTGGTATTATAGAGTTTTAAAGTATATTATAGAATAGTCTGGCACTAGACACTAAATTGAACTTTTAAAGAAAATGTTGGAAATAGCTGTAAGGGGGAAAGAAGTAGCCTTTTAAATCTAATTTGTTATGCACCGCAGTAGGGTAATGGATGCAATGAAAGTTCTTTTATTGAGTTCCCATGTCCAAAAGGTATTTAGGTAGCAAAGGATGTTAAGCAGACCCCCTGCAATCTGCCTTTAACTGAAGATAGCAGGAAATAAGGTATATAGGTCTGTGTCCTCCTGGTTTTTATTTCCTCGGGAGTACAACTCATGCAAAGGACACCTTAGGCTGCTTAGCTGATCACAAAGGGTGCACTAGACCCCCTCGTCAGCTGCCTGAATAGCGTGATCTGAAGGGTGGCTGAAACCATACTGGGAGTTCAGTCCTTCAGGTGGGTCTTTTCAAATTCCAATAGTGAGAAGTTCCTGGAGAATTGGTAAGGATTTCACTAGTCCCCAGCAGGTTTGAGATCAAAAGCTTTGGTTAAATAGAAGCCTGTTGGGAAATCTTAAAACCTCTTTGTGATGTAACTTTAAAAAGTTAATACAAAGAACCCTTAAACTGCAGCAGTAACAGAACGAACAAAGAGTATATCAAAACTGATTCCATTAAGGGAAAGCGGACATACAAATTCACTTAATTTAAAGAGCAATCCAGTTATAGATTTAGACCATATAAATTCTATATAATAGAACTTAGACCATACCATCGAGCCCATTTAGATGTGCTCATTTCTTGTTACATATGCCAGACTTCATTCTTGGTCATTCAGATATGGTTTTTAAACAACTTATATATTCATTTGCTGAAAGGAGAAAGAGTGGTGTGCATTTAAACTCATTCCTCAAGAAGAGAAGATACTTTTAAAACAAATTAAAATTAAACTTGATGGGGACCCAATCAGTCAGTTGTTTATCTCTTTTTCATGGTGTCAAACTGCTAATTGGCCATCCACCTTAAAATAATAAACCTTCAATTGATATTGATTAGTAGATCATTAATGAATGCATTAATTCTAATGTAATTTTTATAATTAATACCAATCCATTTTTTGGCAAGTCACACACTTTTTTTTTTTTTCGGTACGCGGGCCTCTCACTGTTGTGGCCTCTCCGGTTGCGGAGCACAGGCTCCGGCCGCACAGGCCCAGCGGCCATGGCTCACGGGCCCAGCCGCTCCGCGGCATGTGGGAGCTTCCCGGACAGGGGCACGAACCCGCGTCCCTTGCATCGGCAGGCGGACTCTCAACCACTGCGCCACCAGGGAAGCCCTCCACACTTTTACTAACTAAACTCATCAGTTAATATTTTAATGGAAATATTTTGCTTGGTCAACACCACCCTAAAAAAACCTTTATTTGATTTTAATACCTGAACTTTGCAATTTCTTTGGAATCTTTCAAAACATATTCTTGTACACATATTCATGTACACATTTTCACAACAGGCATGTGAGATGGGTAGGTTAAGCATTGTTTTCCTTTTGGTTTTTAATAAATAGGGATACTGAAGCACACTTGGAGGATAGATAGCGTGCTCTCCACTGCACAGTCATTTAGAGAAGACTTGGACCAGGCCCTATAGCTCCCAATTTCAAGCCTACACACTTTTCAACTGAGCAATGTCTCTCAGGCTTCAGAATGTAATTATAGCTTATGTTAAAAAATAAAGTGAGGGGGGCTTCCCTGGTGGCGCAGTGGTTGAAAATCTGCCTGCCAATGCAGGGGACACAAGTTCGAGCCCTGGTCTGGGAAGATCCCACATGCCGCGGAGCAACTAGCCCCGTGAGCCACAATTACTGAGCCTGCGCGTCTGGAGCCTGTGCTCCGCAACAAGAGAGGCCGCGATAGTGAGAGGCCCGCGCACCGCGATGAGGAGTGGCCCCCACTTGCCGCAACTAGAGAAAGCCCTCGCACAGAAACGAAGAGCCAACACAGCAATCAATCAATCAATCAATCAATAAAATTTAAAAAAAAATAAAGTGAGGCATATTAAAAATTTTAAGATTCTACTTGAGCAAAAACTGATTCGAATTAAGTAGCATTCAATTTAGCAGATAGAAAGGACCTCTGAGGAGCTGTACAAAATGAAACTTTTGTAGACAAAAGGGAGCAGGGGGCTTCCCTGGTGGCGCATTGGTTGAGAGTCCACCTGCCGATGCAAGGGACACGGGTTCGTGTCCGGGTCCGGGAAGATCCCACATGCCGCGGAGCGGATGGGCCCATGAGCCATGGCCGCTGAGCCTGCGCGTCCGGAGCCTGTGCTCCACAACGGGAGAGGCCACAACAGTGAGAGGTCTGCGTACCACAAAAAAAAAAAAATTGGAGCAGGAATAAAGAAGTTATACTAGGCCAAAAAGTGGGTTGGTTATTGCAAGGTTACTTTCCTTTAGGGGATGGCAGGGAGTTACCAGGCAGATTATGTAACTAATAATCTGGAGATTATTAGTTATTATTAGCTAATCTGGAGATTCCTGGCTTAAGATTCCATTTCTGGGAGAGCCAAAACTGTAACTAAGTCTCAGTTTGGTGATGTGGGGCTTAGCATAAGTGATCCCATTTGGGGCCTGTTGTCTTGTTTTTAACACCTAAGTCGCACACAGCGGGATTCATCCCAAAGAACTCTTTTTCAAGTGTGGTCACTATTGACCATGAATATCCTAAAATTCTCATAGTGATAGATGGAGAAACTGATCCTTCTACCATATTCAGTTTTATTCTTCTCTTCTTCTCTCATGTCTTCTTTTACTTCTTTTCCTCGTCTGTTCTTCTACCTGTGTGTCATCTGATAAATGAAAGGAAAGTGGCAGATTAAGTCAATCTCTGTGGGTAAAGTATAAAAATCTTTGGGGCAAGTACTCCTTGAATGAAACACCCCGATGAGTTTTCCCCCCAGCTACCTGAAGTCCCTTAAAAAAATATGAACAAAGATCTCAACTGAACTGACTAGCTCTACTGAAAGCAAAGAGACAATACGTTTTTGAGGGTTCTGCATCCTTACAGGGTCTCCACTGAAACAGCTGAGCCAGAAGCTCACCCTTGCCAGGTGTGCCGTCAGATTTTGGTCTGCTTTAAGCTGTTTAACGAGCTCCTATTCGTATCTGTCCTGATGGAATGTTCACTGAGGTAGGTGCTCTACTGAACAATTAGCCCTTTGTGATAAATAAAAAACTTCAAATCAGTAATGAAAGGAGGGCATGGTTACTAAATCTCTGATTCCCGAATATGCTTATGTGAGTGTATTTACATATATATTCTATATGGATTACATATGTGTTCAAACAAATATAGTTAATCTCTGAGGTGTTATTAGAATATAAACATTCTGCTCAAACACTGGCTCCGTGCTCAGGGGGAACTATGTGAACTGGCTTATCTTGATACTCTGGATACTTTCAAAGACACCCTAAGACCTTGCTATGCTTGAAGTTATTGCTTACTTGTGGAGTGCTTTAAATTTTTAAATCCATTCCAACGTGCCACTACATATTCTTGTATTGGAACTCTAGTCTTGAATTCCAAAAAATTCAAAACCCACTACTCTAGCAAATGAATAACTTGAACATAAAGGTATTCTTTGAACACTTGGCATACCATCATCAAGATTCTGGAAACTAAAGAGATTATTTTAAAAGTGTATGTTATAGAATCAGTCTCAAGACATTTCTACTTTTGTAGTGAAAGAAATACCCACAGAGATGATGCACAAATTCATGAATTGTTCCATAATTTTAAATTGATCGCTCCCTCCTCCACCCCACCTTATCTTACATCTGCTCTAATGGAGCATTTACACACTTTATTTCATGTGAAATTTCGCGTGTCTTTTTCATTAGAGTCAGAGACTCTTGTTTATTGTTGTTAATTCAGTGACTATCACAGGATACATGATAGGTGCTTAATAAGTGTTAGCTGAGCTAATGAATGAAAACTAGATGAGCACCTGGAGGACAAGAAGAAACAGATGATTATGGGTTGATTTTTTTTTCAGTGGCCAAAACAGAAAAAGCAAAAATTAATGTCTAGAATTTTTTCAAAGTGAAAATAGCTATCTTTTCTGACTGATAAATAATACATGCTCACTGGAAAATATTCAAATATCTCACTGTAATTCCTCTATTAGAGAAAACCAGTAGTTATGATTTGGTGTACGTATATATCTCTCAGGTGTTAATCCATGCACATACAAGGTTGACTTAAAAAAAAAATTGGAACCATAGTATATATACCCTTTTGTTCACTGACTAGCTTTAAAAATTTAACAGTATATTTCTGATGCCTTTCCATGACACAAGTGTTCCCCTTTAACTGGCTATGGTAGCCTCTATTTTGTATATTTCATCGTGTGTTTAATTCTATTGACAGGTATTTAGGTTGCAGTCAATTTTTATTCTTATAAACAGTGCTTCAATAAACATCTTTTAACATCTTTGCAAGTTCAGATTTATTTTCTTGACATAAATTCCTAGATGTGGAATGGACTTAAAATGTTAAAGCATGTTGTTAAATTATTCTAGAAAAAAAGGTCATGACAATTTATACTCCCACCAACTGTATAAGCCATTTTCTCTATCACCTTGCCTGGATGTAATTCATTTAGAAATCCTTGTTAACCTAATAAGGAAAGACGCTTCATTGGTGGTTGTTGTTATTGTTTTTCCATTGTCGTTTAAAATCCTAGACTACTTAGGGACCTTTTAAATAAATCAATTCTTGATAAATCACACATGTCCCACCCATGAAACATGTTCAGTACCAAATTAACTCCCCTCTCCTACTCAACTGGGTTGTCTTCTCTTTGTACCAGCACTAGGTATGAATCAAAGAAACAAGAAGATCTTAATATTAGATTGAACATACCTAGGAGAGATCTAATATGTATGTATAAATTGATGAAATCTCAAAATAAAATGTGTTTGATTATTGACTAAATAGTTTCATGGATCCCCTCTATTAATGTAGATAATTGAATAAATGAAAACATAATTCACAAATTATATAACCCTGTTGCAGGAACAAGTCTTCAGATAATGTCAGCTACTGGTAATAAGACCACCTACCTCTAAGTTTTTTGCAGTCTCTTAACGGGATTGTTAGCAATTCTACCACGAAGTCTAGAACTCAAGAAGCTGCTGACATGATGTGGTGGTGTGAAAAAATCTGTGAAACCAGAGAGATGTGTCTAAGAATACAGCACTCACGACATGAATAAAAACCATTTTATATTTCTCTAGTCCCGGTAATTGTATGTGCCAAACCTTGCCTTGGAAAAAGAAATAGCACCTTTATACTTCAAAGCTTACAATCCTATCCCAAAGAGTAAACACTGGTCAATATTTCTTGCCCATGAATAATGGTAAGGTATTTGCAGGAAGGTCTTAGAGACTTCACGTGTTTCTTTGCGGACTGGGTCAGCCCTTCCGCATAGCTTGCCAATGCGTATGAAGTCTATGTTTTGAAGGCATCAGTGTGAAGAATTGCAGCCCCACTGCACTATTTTACTACTCACCACAAAACTTAGCGGCAGTGAGCTACCGGTTATGTTCACTAAGACACGGTAGTTGTGCTGTCTACTGCTATACAGCAAACAAACCCAAAATTTAGTGACTTAAAACCACACACATTTACTATCTCACAGTTTCTGTGGGTTTAGAACCTAGGCACAGTCTAGCAGGGTCCCCTGCTTCAGGGCCTCTCAGAAGGCTATTATCTAGAAGTCAGCTGGTACCACAGTCACATTAGCTGCGGCAGGATCTGCTTCCAAGCTCACATTAGTAGTTGTGATTCAGTTCTTCCTAGTCTATTGGAATGAGAGTCTCAGTTTCTCGCTGGCCGTTGGCCAGAGGCTGCTCTCATTTCCTGGCCACATGGGGCTCTCCAACATGGAAACTTGGTTCCTCAAAGCCAGCCAGAGAGAGACCCTGCTAGCAAGACAGAAGTCATGGTCTTTTATAACCTAATCATGAAAGAGACATCCAATAACTTTGTCCACATTCTATTCATTAAAAGCAAGTCACTAGGTTCAAGGAGAGGTGATTGCACAAGTTAGTGAATACTAGGAGTCAGGGATCATTGGGGGCCACCTTAGGAGGTTGCCTACCACAGCAGGTGGTTCCTCAGTTGATAACAGGAATAGAGGACACTGGGGAAAACTGGAAAGGGGAAGGCCAGGAGACACAGTGGGAGAGGAATTTCTCAGGAAAAGGCTCACAACACTCCAGTGACACATACACTGTCAACAAACACAGTTGAATCTGGGGGGTGTTAACCACCTTGGGAAAGTGTGTTAAGTCTCAGGTCAAATCAGTATGTACCATGTCAAACCAGTAACTTCTCAAATTATGTATTATTGGGGAAAATTGAAATAATAGTATAACTGGGTGACAATGGCAAATTAATGGATAACAGAGAAACACCAAGAGGGAAAATATTCCATACCGAAGGTAAAAAAGAGATGGTAATTCTTCTTCCCTCAAAATGTATCTAACAATTAACATTGACAAAGTGAAATTAATGACATTCAAAGGACTCTTAATCTGTATTTATTCTATCTAAACATGTACACCTGCCATTTATTTGTCATTTGTCTAGTTTAAATTTTGAGTTTGTCTTGTCAAGACCATAGACCTCGTGAT
The DNA here is from genome assembly GCF_964341445.2 of Mesoplodon mirus. Classification (NCBI taxonomy): domain Eukaryota; kingdom Metazoa; phylum Chordata; class Mammalia; order Artiodactyla; family Ziphiidae; genus Mesoplodon; species Mesoplodon mirus. The sequence goes on from NC_138984.1 coordinate 60,968,812, forward strand.
AATTTTATGTTTGCCTTTACTTTGCACCCACCACTCACTTTGATAGGATAGTTGGCTCAAGGTAAGGGTATGTTGGGGACCATAAAACAAAATAGAGAAAATATAGCTTACTGATTTATATGGGGGAGGGGAGCTCATACTCACACTAGGATTTTTTTTTTAGCATGGCTGTTCTAGTAAGTTGAGCTAATCGGCTGAGTGTTTGCATGGGTGGGTTATATACATGTTTCTGTGATAACAAAAATGAACACAGATATAGCAGATAAATTGCCTTAACAGGTTTTGCTTGGTTTTAGTGCAAAAACTTACTAATTAATGCAAGTGTTGCAATCATTTTTATGACATTCCCCAAAGATGGCACTTTAAGGGTTATGCCATATGCTGATTGACAGTGGCCATAATTCCACACAATGAGACTGTATCAAATTGTTTGAAGTGAGGTGATATTCATCTCTTGAAACTGATCAAACATATCATTGCATCAAACAGTATTACAATATAATCACGCTGTATGTGGAAACTGCCAAGGCTGATCATCATGTTGTACTCTTTTCCCTTGGACTTCTCTAATAGCAGTTGTGACACACCACTGCATCCACATTTTCCTTTAAGAACTCAGAATCCAAGATAGAGAAAAAAATCTGCATAAAATTGTGGTTTGGTTATGCTGTGTGAGTGTTTGTTTGCAGACTGCTTTAGAATTACAATTTTCCTTCCATAAAGATCTCCCTAAGTATACAAATAAAAACCTGGTAAGGCCAAGATAAAAAGAGAAGCTTCCAAACAGGGCAGAAAATAATTCAAATGCCTTTTATTTGTCTTTAGTAAACAAGCAAACACGGAAGAAATGTCTTTTTTAAAAAATACTTTTTAGTGTCTGAAACTTCCAATGGTATTTCTTCCTAATGTACTGTTTTGCAAAGACACTTGCTTTATCTACTGACTCTGGGGCTATTTCAGCTGCAGATGAAAATGATATTAGAACACTATTCTTCTCCCAGTCTTAGTTGCTGCTGATCTTGGAAAGCAGTGCCAGGATGGGCATGAGTAAATGAGGGCAATTTGGCTATTCTCTTAGTGGCATTCTTAGCGGTATGAAATTCTATAACACAGCAGCTTTTAGACTGATATAATTTAGGAATTGCCCTTTTATTATCCATCCATCCAGCCAGCCATTCATCCATCCACCTATCTAATAACTTGGGGACTATGTTCAGAATAGTTTACAAATAAACAGGATGCTAGGATGGGAGCCATCATCTATTCACGTTGACATTCACTAAGAGATGTGTTACCAATTCTGGTCCTCCAGGGTTGATCCATGCAAGTCTCTGAGATGTCACCTTCCTATCTGGACCTTATTAATTTGTCTAAGCCAACCCTAACCCTAACCTGTTAGGTTAAATATACTTAGACTTCTGGGCCTATAGGAACTATGTGGTTCTTTCAGAGACTCAGTGGGATATCAGGAACACAGAAGCTCTCTCTGATTGGGTATCTGAACCCAGGAACACAGAGGATCTCTCTGATTGGTTATCTGAACCCAGGAACACAGAGGCTCTCTCTGATTGGTTATCTGAACCCTCTCACAGCCATCTCTCTCTTGTACTGCTCCTGCACTGTGGTGGGCGCAGGGAACCTGTGAGGCTAGAGGATCCTGGGTTCCCCCAAGACACAAGACCAGCTAGCTCTCTGCTCCCAGATTCTGCTAACCATGGACAATTTCTCCCAGGTCAGGTGCAGGAAGATCAGAGCCAAAGTCCCTTTTCAGAGACACCATCAGTCTTTAAGCTCTGTGCTTTCCTTCTGACCATTTTTTCCTTTTCTTCTCTTCCTTAACCTATAGAGACTTCATTTAACATATGGTGAAATACACTGAATTTTCATCTATTTTCCCCAAATCTTTTGTTTGTGATGTTAATATCATGATTTCAGATCTTTAGGGCATGTCTGATACACAAAGGCCCAGGGTTTTGAAATTCAAAATCTGAGAACTGTCTCTTCCCTTCTCTTTCTGCAAGAGCATCCATTGCTCATGCAAGGAAGGACAAAAGTCCTAGTAGCTGCCCAATGGTGAAGAAGGGTCCCTATGTATCCTCTCTTGCTTTTTCGTCTTCTACTTCATTAATTTTGTTGTTTGATCCTTTATTTCCTTCCCCTATTTTCTTAGAGTTTAGTTGGCTGGATTTTTTTTTTTCCTAGTTTGTTGAATAGAACAGTTAGTACTACTTAAGCTACATCACATATTTTTTATTTTGCTATTGGTCGTTTTAAATTTTGAAACAATCAAAAATTCCTTTTTTTTTTCTAGCAAAAAAGCTAGACATAGAGTACAAATAGCTTGTTTTTCCTGAATACTTATAAACTGCTGACCAGAAGGTCCATTAGCCCCAATTTAATGTGTGTTTTCTACAAATAAGAACATCCTCCTACTGACTGCAACACAACTAACAAAAGCAGGAAATACGTTTTGATACACTCCTGCCCTTTGGTCCACACAGACCACATTCCAGTTTCACCAACTGATGCAACAATATTTTTTGTAACAAAAGGATCCACTTCAGAATCACACACTGCATTACTTGTCATGTCTCTTTAATCTCCTTCAGTATGGAATATTCTTCAGTCTATGGTGGACTTTCATGATTTTGATGTTTTGAAGATGAGTCCAGTTACTTTGTAGAATTTCCCTCAGTTTAAATTTCCCTGAAGTTTCCTCAGGATTGGATTCAGGTCACAGTATCACAGAAGTGATGCTGTGTTCCTCTCAAAGAAGCAGACCAGGTCATGCATGGTTTCAATAGCTGATGTTCACTGTCACCACTTGATAAAACTGATGTCTTCCAGGCTCTCCCACCATAAAGTTACTTTCCCCCTTTTGTGGGGAGGTACTCTGAAATCATATAAATATCCTGTTCCTCATCAAACTTTAAATTCATTCATTCATTCATTCATTCATTTATGCCAGTATGGTCTCTTGGTCTCTTATTTTACTTAATATTGTGAATTCTATGAGTTACCATCATGTTACTATCCATATGAATACTCAAATTATGTCCAATGTGTCTAGTAGGAGTTCAGTTAAGCTGACTTCTAGGCCCTTTTGATATGTGCCCATCATTTTTTTTTAACACTTCTTTGGTTTATGGTAGAAGTTCCAGGTTTTTCTTGTACTTTTTCTCTCCCTCAGCCCCAGAATCAGGCATTTCTCTAAAAATTTCCTTTTTTTTTTTCCTTAATGGAATATGGTATTTGGAACCCAAGATCTGGGTGCTATGTATGTTCATTGTTTTTGGAGTGTTGCTGCTTCCCATATAAAGCCAGGAATTATATATATGTGTGTACCATATATTTACATTTATATTTATTTCTATTTATAGAAATTGAAATCTATCTATATTTATCTATAGATATTGAAAACCACGAGTTCATGCTTATACCTCCAATCACATGTTTGTTCTAGTTTTCTCCCTTTCTGTATATGTAACCCCATCTCTAATAGTGAGAAGACAAGCTTCCATAATTCTTCAAATCTTTACTTACGCAACCAACCTCACTTTATGCAACCAATCTCCCATCCTTGCTATGATCCCCTCCCACACACAGATGCCCTCCTCTCCCTGTTTGGGCTCTGACTCCCCTGTGTGGATACCTGCTCGCCCTGTTCAGGCTGATTCCTCATGCTTTTTTGCTACCATCTTTGACTGGATGTCCTCTTCATCCTCCTTGGACCCTGATATTCTCCAATCTTGCTCTCTCTCACCTAATGGCTTTAGAAATGAATTATTCAGGAAGGGGAAGGAGTACCCGTCAAGTTTTTCCATGTAATGTTTTCCTTATCCTCTTCAATCCAGAGTTGAGTTTGCGGGAAAGTAAGAGAAATCACCAGGGGCCAAAAGAAAGAAGGAACTGAGAGCCCAAGTGGTAACCACATGAACTAACTAGGCAGTATAGGAGCTGGGATGGACTAGGGTGGGGTTATGTCTCAGAAACCTAGGAGTTTTCATTTTTATTCTCAGAAAGACACAGAAGACAAGACCTTGGAAATTCTGCAGGGAGGTGGGGATTTGAAACTGAACCTCCTACATAAATCCAGGATCATTCAGGGCTCCCCCTTCCGTGAAATGGTAGAGGAGAAATAATCTGCACACTAGCACAAAGAGACAACAAGGAAGCAAGCTATTGAGGCCCGGGTGCAGGGTAGAAAATAAGCCTTTCCAGAGAAATTGTAATCACAGACATGTACCGCAAATGAGCTTCGTGTCAACCACATGGCCCTGAACACTCCATATTGAGATTCAGTGTATTCCCAGCAGAAGCAAACTGAGAAAAAAATCTTGTGTAATAAAACCTCATCACAGGCCACACTTGATGCCTCCAGATGAAGCCTATCAAAAATGAGCTCATGGGCTTCCCTGGTGGCGCAATGGTTGAGAGTCCGCCTGTTGATGCAGGGGACATGGGTTCGTGCCCCAGTCCGGGAGGATCCCACATGCCGCGGAGCAGCTGGGCCCGTGAGCCGTGGCCGCTGAGCCTGCGCGTCCGGAGCCTGTGCTCCACAACGGGAGAGGCCACAACAGTGAGAGGCCCGCGTACCGCAAAAAAAAAAAAAAAAAAAATGAGCTCACTGTTCAAAATTACAACACATACAAGGTAACAATCCACCTTGAGAGACACAGGAAAGAGTAAACACAGCAGCATTAAACCCCAAGGAATTTCAGATAATAGAGCTGTAATAGAGAGACTGTAAAATATATAAATTTTAAATGTTTAAAACATTAGAAAAGAAAAATAAAGCATTGAAATATGTGTCTGTGTCCTAATCTCCTCTTCTAAAGGACATCGGTCAGATTGACTTTGGGACTCTCCCTAATGACTTCATTTTGACTTAATTACCACTTTAACACCTTAGCTCCAAATCCTTCTGAGGTACTGGGTGTTAAGGACATCGATATATGAATGTTGGGCTTCCCTGGTAGCGAAGTGGTTAAGAGTCCACCTGCCAAGGCAGGGGACAAGGGTTCCAGCCCTGGTCCGGGAAGATCCCATATACTGCAGAGCAACTAAGCCGGTGCACCACAACTACTGAGCCTGCGTTCTGGAGCCCATGTGCCACAACTACTGAGCCCACGAACCACAACTACTGAAGCCCACGGGCCTAGAGCCCGTGCTCCGTAACAAGTGATGCCACTGCAGTGAGAAGTCTGCGCATTGCAAGGAAGAGTAGCCCCACTCGCCGCAACTAGAGAGAGCCCTTGCACAGCAACAAAGACCCAACTCAACCAAAAAAATTAATTAATTAATTTTAAAAATATATATGGATTTTGAGGGTGACAATTCAGCCCATAAAACTACGGTAAACTGAACCTCACCAACCTCTCTTCTTTTGGCACTCTCCTGTTTCCTCTCTGCTTTCCAGATAATTCTCTGTACTCAATGACCTTCTCTTTCTTGCCTCAAGGGCTTTGCAAAGACTGTTACCTGCACTCAGAATACTTCCCCCCATACTCCTCAAATTTGCTTGGCCAAAAGCTAGGTCTCAGCTTCAATGTCATTTCCTCAGAGAAACATTTCCTGACTCTCAGATTAGATTAGGTCTCTGTGTTTTGTGTTCGTCGCATCATTTTTGTACCACTTCATAATTCTAATTAAATGATTAACTGTATAATTACTGAATTTCCTTGATCCTATGATGCTATGTGTTGTTAAATGCAACATCAATTTCAAAACACTTGTAGAGAGAGGAAAGAAATACTACTCTATTAGTCAGCTATTGCTATAATAATGCTGCATGAAAAACCACTCCAAAATTCAGTGACTTAAAACAACTAGTGTTTATTTTTCCCTCATGGGTCTGTGAGTTGATGCAAGTCACTTGTAAAAACTCAATTTCAGGATTCAGCTCTGAGCTCCAAGCTGCAGGCTGGGTTGGGTTCAGGTCTACTTCATATATGTCCATATGCTTCCAGTCCATTGTGTTCTCATGGTAAATGGCAGATGTTCAAGCAGAGGGAACATGCAATGACTGTTAAAGCCTCGGCTTGGAAAAGGCACACTGTCACTTCCACCCATTCCATTGGTCAAAGCAAGTCACATGGCCAAACCCAACATCAATGGGTTGGGGACAGTACCCTGCTTCCTTTAGTGGGAGACACTGCAAAGCCACATGGAAAAGGGCATACATGTATACTGTATAATTCAAAATAGGGTGGAATTGGGAATAATCACTCAGTGCACCATAGCTACAGCAAACAGTACATACATAACTTTTTATTATGTTGACTTACAAAAGATTATTCAAATACGTTTGCTAATACAAAAAAATTCTGCTTTATTCTGGGTTAAGAGTAAATCTTCATAGTCAGAGCCCACAGTATCTTCTGAGTCATTTTTGGTCACCAACCATTATGCACATCATTCTAGCCAACGGTCCTTCATATAACCGGGGCTCAGGACCTTGACCTCTTTAATGCTTTTGTAAGTTTTAGGCATACAAAAGAAGACCAGGGTTCTCTTTGCATTCTCAGTTTGGTTAAGCTCAGAACGTACCCCCCAAATTGATGCTTTTACCATTGGAAATTTAAAACTTTCATAACAATCAACAAGTAGTTTTGTTTTGTTTGGGTTTTTTTTTTTTTTTTACTGCTTATTTATTAAAATTTTTTTTATTGAGGTAGCATTGCTTTATATCATTATATAAGTTTCATGTATACAACCTTACATTTCTACTTCTGTATACGCTACAGAGTGCTCACCACCAACAATTTAGTTTCCATCTGTCACCATACAGTTGATCCTCTTTTTCTGTTTCACCCTTCCCCCAACCTTTCCCCTCTGGTAACCACTACTCTGTTCTCTGTAACTACGTGCTTGCTTTTGTTTGGCTTGTTCATTTCTTTCCTTTTTGTTTGTTTTTTACATTCCACATATGAGTGAAGTCTTCCAGTAATTGTCTTTCTCTGTCTGACTTGTTTCACTTAGCATAATACGCTCGAGGTCCATCCATGTTATTACAAATGGCAAGATTTTATCTTTTTTATGGCTGAGTGGTATTCCATTGTATATATGTACCACATCTTCTTTATCCATTCTTCCATTGATGGACTTTAGGTTGTTTCTATATCCTGGCTATTGTAAGTAATGCCATGATAAACGTGGGGGTACATACATGGTTTTGAATTAGTTTTTTTCTAATTCTTTGGTAAATACCCAGAAATGAGATAGCTGGATTATATGGTAGTTTTAATCTTAATTTTTTGAGGAACCTTCATATTATTCTCCTTAGTGGCTGCACCAATTTACATTCCCACCAATAGTGTAGGAGGGTTCCCTTTCCTCCACATTCTTCCCAACACTTCCACAAGTAGTTTTTGACAGGTACTTGACACTTGAATGATAATCTTTCACAACTCATGAACCTCTCTAGCTTAGAAATTCTACAATCTCTTTCTAGTGTCAATTGTACTATCTAGCATGCGACAGGCAACTCATTTGAGTGTGTCCTAAAAACAAAAGGAAATACAAGTTTTATCTCTTGGTGTATATTTTTCCATCTTAGTGTGTCTGCAAAGGAATTGAGTGTTTCTGGGTGACATTTAAGTGCACGTCTAACATTCCTCCAGTGATGAATATTAGTTTCATTTATTCTAACTTTGTCTTGTGGCTCTATTTCCATGTTTTTCTGCACATCCATCAATTTTCATTTCAAAGCTACTTGTAGTGTAAGTCTCTGAACAACATTTGAAAAGACAACTAGACACCTAAATTTAAGTAAAAAATTCAACCCCATATAGCGGTCTAAATAACTCAACTGAGAGGACATTTGATTAACAAGAGATGCAGTGCTACCTATATCACTTGTTCCTCTGCCCAATAGCTAGAAAGTTTCTTGTAATATGGATTGAAGGAGTCATCCCACTGTAACACTGGAGCAGTCATCTGAAATTATGTCTTGCTCGGTTCTCCTACATCTCCCACAAGTGCAGGAAAGTGACTCAGGTAGGGTGGACAGTGTCATTTTTACCAGGCTCTGACTTAGATGCTAGATATGATCGATTCTCTGTTCTCAGGCTGTAAAGATCACATGAAATATGATGAGTCATCTTTCCCACCACACTGAGATAGCCTTCTAGAGAAAGAAAACAATGCAGAGGAGGGACTTAGAATGAGAAAGAGAGACAGAAATACAGACAGACAGACAGACTGAGCCAGATCCTAGAGGATGGAGTTCTCATAATATCCAAGATCATCTCCTGAAACTTTTTGACACATAAGCCAAAGTTTATGCTTGATTAATGTGAGTTGATTTCTGTCACACACAATCAAATAGAGCCCTGGATGTTACAAAACAATAACCCACATGAACAACATCATGGTTATAAAAACACATGATAGTGCAGCAACCACAAATAATTTCAGAATAACTCAAGCCCTTCATTTGTTTTCTTGAACATGATGAAGGGAACAGAGAACCTTAAAAATCCCCTTTTGCTTCCCCCATCCAGTGGCTCACATGCCGCAGCTGTTTCTGCTCCTTTACATCTGTCTTCAAATTCCAGTCTCACATCAAGATAACCACCTCCCCCAAATTTAACCTTTTGAACTTTTGTTCTCTCTTTCTTTCCTCCCTATTCTCATGCCTAAAGCTCAAAAGACCTTGTCTGTCAAAGCAGGACTCTCAGGGCAGGACTCACCTCAGAGCACAAGAAACCATGTTAGCAAATGAGTGAAGCCTGGGAATGTCCATGAGTGCTTCATTTTTGCCGCATCGCTCCCCTTTTAAAAATGTTATTTTAAAAAAAAATGTTATAGGGCTTCCCTGGTGGAGCAGTGGTTGAGAGTCTGCCTGCCGATGCAGGGGACGTGGGTTCGTGCCCCGGTCCGGGAAGATCCCACATGCCACGGAGCGGCTGGGCCCGTGAGCCATGGCCGCTGAGCCTGCGCGTCCGGATCCTGTGCTCTGCAATGGGAGAGGCCACAACAGTGAGAGGCCCGTGTACCACCAAAAAAAAAAAAAAAAAAAAGTTATAAAAAATGTTATAAAAAATGCTTAATTTTAAGGTTACACAAATGTGGTTTAACATTTGTTGGCTTGTTTTTCCTTGCTAACCCAATGTCTTCCACATACATATTAGATACCTCATAACAAGTTTTTGGAAAAAAGAAGAAGAAATTAATGACGAGATGAATCTCTGAATGAACAAGAAAGGAATGTGTGAATAAATGTAAAAATGAGACATTAGAGATTGGGGGGGAAATTATTACTGGGAAATTAAAGTCATGATCAATAAATGCTGGACATGGAGATCAAAAAATACAGTTCTAAAATCCAACTCATTCTTTCACGTACATAAAAACAGAACAAAAAAAGAAAAGAACTTTGAAAGTAAAAGCAAGTCATATATATATATATATATATGTAATATGTATATATATATATATGTATATATATAGAAAGCTATCTACAATTTAAATGATCCCAGTGGTAGCTGTAACCAAGTGTATTAATTAGAATTCTTTGCAAGCCACAGAGAACAAATCTGAATAAATAAGACATAAATGTATTTATTGGAAGAAGTATGTTTTACTGACCCAACAGTCATCTCCTCCCTCTTCTTATCTTTGTGAACCACACACTAGTTTTGTTCATGGGTCTAATTATCCCTCACCCATATGGTTCCAAGTTAGGTCTTAACTGAATAGAAGCCATTTCCATCCCTGCTACCAGTTTATGCATATATGAGATGTGTGGGAAATTCTCCTAATGGGCTTCTGGGAAAAGCTTTCCTTAATTGCACAAAGAGACCCAAGCAAGAAAAATCCCTTCTCCTGTGTCTGAAAAGAGGGATGTGGTGAAGCTGTGATGACTGGATTTCTGTAGCCTTCTTGTGAACATAAGAGGATAGCCAACGGGAAGCCAACATATCAGGATGAAAGGGTGGGATGATGCAGCCACTCTACATCCACATTTCTTGCTTCTGAAATGATAATTTTCCCAGAGCAACTCAGCTGAGCCAGGTTTTTCTGTTTTTCTGCAACTGACAGAATCCCAGGGATAGAGAACCATATCAAAGGGAGGCTGGACATCTGAGCTTGGGATTGGGTGGAGCCCTAGAAGCTGTGGAGGTTAGGAAGCAGAACCCAATAACAGCTGCCTTTTGGTGAAAAGAGTCTGGTTGGGCTGCGCTAGGTCAGGTGAACTGAATTCCAGTGTTGTCTTTTTGTTCCTCTATTCAAAGCAAGTTTCAATTCCTAGGCCTGATTATATTCAGTAAGAAAGAATTAATTCCTCAAATCGGACTTTAAATTCTAATACAAGGTTACGTTGATGCTGAACAGCCAAAAATATCAAGTGTCTACAACATCAACAAATTAGCTGGTTTTTCCCAAGATCTCCTATATTATGGGTTTCCTTGTTTCTTAGTATTCATTCTTGGGGCTTCCATTTCTCCTAATCATCTTCTGTCCTTATTTCCTGCTTCCATAACATTCTACGTCTTTATTTTAAATCATGCCTTCTGCAATGTCACTCTTGTCTGCCTTTTCTATGCCTTCATTCCCCAAATGTGGAAATAAATCAAGCCAGTTTTGTATCTCAGATTTTCAGTGGAGTTTTGGGGTTACAGATGGAGATTACATTGGAGTATAAGCTGAGAACTGAGTGTAATATACCCGTCTAATAAAAAAAATTAATAATCAACTATATCCCACCATGGGGAATTTGTTGCTGGATATGTTAAGTTCTAGCTCATGTCTCTCCATCCTATGACTATTTTCTTTTCCTCTCTACCAGGTTTTTTTTCAATTTCCCCAAATTCCTTTAATTTCATAAACAGAATATTTCTCCATCTTGTACTCAAAATCAACCTTGTGGCCTACGCATGCATGGCCAAGAACTCATTAAAGAGCTCTGTCAATGGATTTCCATCCTTTAAAACACAAAGCATTGGGATAGCTTGGAATTCGTTTTTTCTTTATATGATACAAATTTTAGGATGTGCTTCTCTCTTTACTAGCCTCTGTAAGCAGAAGGGGGGCAATTTAAAGATTTATTCTTCCCCATTTCACAGAAAAACCTGTGGGGATTGTTTTGTTTTTTCTCTTCCTTTCTTTTTCTTCTTCCCCATCCTCCTTCTGCTACTGCTCCTTCTTTTCCTTCTTCTCTCCACCCAATACAAAGTCAGTGATTGTAATTGATTCTTACACCCATAATTTAAATGAAGAACAAAGTATGAAGTCCAGTCTGAAGGAAAGGGGGAAACCGGGCACCGTGTGATATGGCTTCTAGTCCCAACTCTGCAATGTACTAGCAGTATGATTTTGAGTTGCTTCTGAAATCTGGGATTAAAGCTATGGTTTACCTATATCAGAAGGGTATTAGCAAGACTAAATTAGATGATGGATGAAAAAGTACATCCTCAACTATCAAGGACTACCCAAATGTAAGAGAACGAATACCAGATAGCGAATTCCATCACTGAAGGTCCATGAGAACGAAGCTGCTGACTGTCTGTGATAAAAGGCAGGAATTCAATCAAAGAGCAAAGAACCCGGGGACTGAGACTTTGGGGTGCCAAGGTCAGAGTGGGGCCAATAACAAGACTTGACTTGAGATGGAGCGCTACTAGGATCCTTCTATTTCTCTTGCAGAGGCAGATTTGACCTCTGAGGTTGCTGCAGGTTCAAACTTAAGAAATCTTACTCTGCTCCTTCTCCTTTAAGGCTGAAGGAGCAAAGAGGTAATTACCTTGTTATATTTGTCTCTCTTCCAAATTTTCCACATGGGCTTTTTTTCTTAATTAGCCATCATATGAAACTAGAAGAATATTTATTATTTACTGTGTGTATTAAATTTTATGTCTTTTCTTCTTAATTCTTAAAATGGGTAAATTTACTACTTTTCATATTTCTCTCCTAAAAAAGCAATGTTTTTATTTGTTGTTGTTATTGTTGCTTTTATTGTTTAGTTGTAGTCCTCATTTGACTTTTCTTTGGGTCAGTAATTCTTCATAAAAAACAAAATGAGAAAACCTTCTGGCGTGTTTTAGATTAATTGGAAGAAGCAAATAGTTTCCCCATACATTTTCTTATTCTTAATGCTTTTCTTTTTATCATTTACCCAATTTATATATGATACCTAGAAATGCCCACTGAGTATTGGTTAAATTATATGGCTTAACTTCAAGGCTCTGTAGTAACTTATTAAAGTATATTTTATAAAGTGATTTTGGTCGTCAAGATAGCATGACTATACAACGACTTATGTGCATATGTGGCTTGTTGCCATGGTACTAAGCCAGCTCCAAAGGAAACATGAAATGCACACCTACATGCCAATTTCAATCTCAATTATATATCTACTGCAATTCATTAGACTTAGGGATTCCAAAGGGTTTATACATTTAAAGACTTGCTTAACTGGTTTAGAATTTAACTGCTAGCCAAGGTACTCGGAAGGAAAGCATTTCTGAATAATTCCTCTATTTAAAATCTTCTTTATTTTTACCCCGACAGTAGGTAACATATAACAATGCATTATACATGGTCTTATTTTGTGTATGTATGGCTTACTTCTATATCATAAATGCTTTAAAAGCAAAGAATGTCTCTACTCCTCCTTCCCCACCTCCTAGTGCAGATACGGATATCTATATAAGTTTCTCTTAAAAATGTTAGGCTTGACTGAATTCCCTGGCAGTTCAGTGGTTAGGACTCTGTGTTCTCACTGCAGAGGGTCTGGGTTCAGCAAAAAAAAAAAAAAAAAAAAAAAAAAAAAGTTGGGCTTGAATGGAAAAACTGGTCCACAAGTATCAATCAAGGTTCACTTAAAAGTTTCCCATAGCTGTTTAATATCTCAATGCAACAATCTAGGTTTTATTTGGAAATGATGATGATTTTAATATGTCTTAGGCCAGTCAAAGCAATTTTGAAAGCTTTGTTTGATAAGCTTCTTTTATCCCAGTTACATCTTTTGCTTCTCTCATCTCCCCTTCCCCTCCACCTTCTCCAATTTCTTTCTTCTGTATCCCTCACATTTCTTTCTGTTTTGTACTCTCTCTTCTACTCTCTACACTTCAGCAATTACTTAGGAAAAAAAAGAGTCTGGCATTTTCCTACTGTAACTCAAAGGAAACCAAGCCTGAGCATATCTCTATAACATAAAGACCCAGTGGGTTCATTTTTTGGGGGAAAAAGTCAGACCAGAAAGGAAAAAAATCCAGATTTAAAAAATGTCACAATTAGATTTTTTAAAAAGTATATATAGTTCAGCTTGTTTACTTGGAAAGGGGACTCTTAATGTTCTTAATTATGTGTAAGTAAATAATCTAGGTTGATAGAATTTTAGAGGAAGCTGCTAAAACTAAAATGTTTGAGAAAACAGATATTGCTTAATGGACAAAGAAGCCGCTGTACACAGCGCCCGTTGAAAAAACTGAGAAGTAAAGGACCCATAACACCCACAGGTGACTGGGAGAGTGTTTTGATATTTCTGCAGGTGTTTGTCTATAAAAGCATTTCAAGGTGTAGCTTTCTACTGATTCGACCTTGCTAAAAATCAATCTAGGAACTATCATTTGCTAATCAATGTTTTTTATCACATTTTCCAAACATTTTTCAGGACATGAGAGTTTTTAGTTCCTCCTTCTTGAGAAAGAGACCCCCTGATGGGAGACCCTAAAGCCACCTCTGGACTTCCACACTATGTCTGCCCTGAATTGAAGGCCCTGTTGCTGAATTTCTCCAGTTTGCAAAGCAAGGAATTTCGCACTAAACTTGAGTTTGTAACTTAAAAATAAAACCCCAAACCTGCTCATCTATTGCAGGTAAATGTACTCCCTTTGTTTCATGATATGCATTTAGATGCATTTGAAATAAAAGGTAAGTTAAATCAGAAATCTTGGAGACAAGCATGTACTATTTTAAAACAGAGAACGTCAAACGTTGTTTTTCAACCCAGTACCAAAGGGTATTTCACAGGTAATTTCTCAGAGCTGATGCTAGCTAATTATTAGCTATCATACCCTGCCTCCCATTCTAAGTGACTATCTCCTGGCAGAAAGACACAGCTAGGAGTGTTTTGTTTCATTTGTCCTTGGAGTTTTGTTATCAACATCAAGAAGGTAGACTGAGCCAAAGTTAGAAGAATTCTGGAGCTGAGCAAAAAGCGACACATTTAACAGCCCCCATTAATTGGGGTTGTTACATGATTAATTTGAGAAAAACAGAAGAGACCGATTTCTTTACAACTCACAGTTGGATGCAACGCACTAAAAGTAATCCTGTAAATTACATTTTAAATCTTCAACATATTCCGAGCAGATAAATTAGTGGCATGATTGACCAAACTCCTTTTAAAAGTACACATATTACGATGCATCATAGTTATAAACAGATGGTATTTGGCCTCCTTCCTATTCTCAACATTTGGAATTTCTAAACTATGTGAATTAAACAATAATATTTTATAAACATACAAGGGATTTTGCTCACTGCTTTGTTAACATAGAAATTATACAATGCTGACATTTATTTAAATTTTAAAAAGTAAACAACAGTGTGCATTGAAATAAAGCAAACTAAAATCAACACAGAGAAGTATGTTCTGTGTGCATATTACCTACGATGGCACTGGCCTTTTTAAGGGAAGACATGATGGGTTGAAGAACAAATGGTAGCTTAGATGGGTCTAATCCTTTGTACTCCAAAGGCTCATTTAACACCTCTCTGTAAACTACGGATATTTATATCATAATTGGCTATTTGACCATCATTGTTCATTTACTGTATAACCTGCTATTATGGAGTTAAAAGAAGTTCCCCTTCATTGGCTCATCAGCTCTCATAGTAGTGAAAGTGTACTTACAGTTTTGAAAACACTTCCACAAACGGGAATCATTCTGACACTTCTACTCAGAATGAGAAACATTATCATTATATCAATAAGTATGTATGTTTTTCTTTGGGGGATATTATTGCCAGAAAGAAAAGGAGATGTATCAGAGCTTAAGGTCATTTACTGAGATTCCTTTCTAAAATTACAGTTTTAACCCTTTGGCCACATTTTGGAAGGGAGACACATCTGCTGAGTTGATGTACAAAATAGAATGCACTTGGTTTTCAAACACTATTCTCAGATTTGCAAAGTTGTCCTGGGATGAATAAATAATGAATCAGATATTTCAATCTGTTTTATGGTTTTTGAAAGCCCTGATTATCATTGTTTAGAGACATTCTCTTCTCAATGCACTTCCCAAGTGTTCTTGTTCTAGCTTCCAAGGCTGGGCTTAGGTAGGCCACCTTCCCCTACCTCGGTTTACTCCTGGACTGCTCTTCTCACATTTTAAACAAACAATCAACCAACCTCTACGTTCAGGTCTACAGTTTGAGGACCATTTCAAACCAGAGAGGGTAAAATCTCGAGTGATAGATGCCAGCGATGGTCACCAACACAGCAGGTTAAGGTTTCTTGTATTTGGTCATTGGAGTGCACCACTTTAGCCTACAATCTCTATTGGTGGGAAAGAGAGGGAAGTATGCTACAACTTAGATGGACAGAAAAGGAAAGGGCACTGCTGAAACCAAGAACAAAAGGCATTTTTCTCTTAAACATACAGTTTTAAATGTGTATATGCAAATAAATACCTAATGATAAATAGTAATACTAGCGGGAAGGAGGCCTTTTTAAAAACATAGATGCCTCAAAATGATGTTAAACGTTTTCCCACGTTTTTTTGGAAATCAATGTGATACTTCTAGATATTCTCCTACCCAAACACTGCTTAACCTCTCTGTCCCCCACCCTCTTTGCGCCTCCTAAATAAACAAATGGTGGTCAGGAGGAGAAACAGTTTGCAATCCAAAACACAGGTATGAAGTGAAAAGAAAGGCGACCTGAGGGCTGGCAGTGGGATTGAAATCACAAGTCTGAATATATGAGAGATCCGAAGAGGAGTATTTTAAAATTAATAGCCAGAATCCCTGCCTGGAAAGTTCCCGAGCCCATCCCCACTCCCTTCTCTGTTTTTGCTTAAGTTACATTTTTTAAAAAGGACAGCGGGGAGAGAAATCATTCTTTTTGCTTCATCTTTGTCGGATTCTCTCACTGAGGTATGAGACTGGCCGACTCAAGGAACCAAGTACAATAAAATACTTAGACGAACAGAGAAGAGTTCTGCCCGCCAGGGCTACGCCGCCTTCCCGGAGGTGCGGAGGGGGACCAGTCAAGCCCGGCGCGAGGGAGCCAGGGCAGCACTGGGCCATCCGCCACGTGTGCGTGTGTCAGCATGTGAGTGTCGGTGCGCGCGTGCCGGGGTGCGTGCCCGCGTGTGTGCGTGACAGTGTGCGCGTGTCGGGCTGTGCGCGCGCCGGCGTACGCGTGCCGGCGCGGCTTTGCCCGGGAGTCCGAGCGAGTTGTGAGCGCGAGCGCGGCGGTCGCCCGGGGCTCGCTCGGCCCCGCCGCCTGGGACGCGCCCGGCGGCCTCGGGGCTCCTCTAGCTCTCGGTTCTGGGCTCAAGCGCCGCCGAGGGGGCTCGGTGAGGACTCCGTGACCTCGACGTCCCCCTGCGTCCCGTTTTCTCTCGCCGGGAGAGGTGTAGAACTACCTCCACGCGCTTTAGCCGGGATCGAGCGGGGTACTGAGGGCGAGCGCCGCCGCGGACCGGAGCTCGGGCACATCGGCCCCGGGGAGAGGGCGCGCGGCGAGCGCCCGCAGACCCTGGACCCGCCGGACCCTCGGCCAGCCCTTCGCGCTCTCGGAGGCTCTGGCGCCGTTGCCCCGACGCTCGGGGCGAGCAGGGCGAGCAGGGCGGGCGCCGGGGCGCGCGCTTTCGGGCAGGCGAGCGCTTCTTCCGGCCGAGGCCCCCGCGCCCCGCCGCCGCCCCTCTGCCCGCGGCCCAGTCGGGCCACCCGAGCACCCAGCCTGCGGCGCGGGGCCAAACCTAACCGAAGGCGGAAGACCTGAGAGGCAGGGAGGCAAGGAGCAAAGAGGTAGCCAGCCCCAGACAAGGAATCCTTAATTACAGATTAAAGGCAAGCGAAACCGTGCACCACATTTTCCATGTGTCAGCTGACGGCAGCGACAAAAGGAAACACAGAATGCTGGGGGGAAAAAGTCCTCTTCTGTCTCCCCCCCCACACACACCTTTATTAACAGTGGAAATGTAAAATACATTAGGTAGTGACTCTGGGTAGGTGGTGTCTTGGGCCAAATCGCAGCTGCTCCTTCCTCGTCGAGTAGGAGGACAGTTTGGTGATGCACCCAGAAGTCTGGGGAACCTCTTACAGAAAAAAAAAGGACTGTAAATACTCCGAGTAGATTTTGCTTCCTCAAAACTTCCTTACACATTTTTAAGTTTTAATATTTGGTGTTTATAGTGTTGCAATTCATTATCTTCAGTGAACTACCTCGCGCACGCGCGCGCGCGCACACACGCACATTTTGTTTTGCAATTTGCAATTTTGTAGATTCCATTTTTTTTTCTGGCCTGATATCACAGCATTAGAAATACAGAGGAAAAGCCAAGCCGATTGAAAGCCAGGGAACATAGCTGCAAGCACCAAGTTCCCTCATGGTTCTGGGCTCTGGAGGAAAAAGGAGAGATGTATGCGTTGATGCCCTTTCTCTTAATTCATTATGATCACAAAACAATTTCCACCGTGTCCCTGGGATTTAAGACGCCAGTTCAACTCCATTACGTCCTAAATTCTTCACAGGGGGTACAAAAGTGTTCAGAAGCCGAAGTCCACTCTGTGACCATCACAAACCTCTAGTTCTGTGCCCTCAATTTCTAACACAAATTAGAGACATGACCTTTGAGGGTCACCCTGAGGCACCAGGCATTGCACTTTTCTGTGTTCTCTTCCTCTTGCTGCTGGGTCAGCTTGGGAAATAGAGGAATTTGTCTCTTTGTTAGTAATGTGTTTACTGATACAATTGATGCAGCAGGTTGGAGGCAACAAGACCACCTTGCTTAGTCATTTTACCGCCCTTTCTCTTTGTAGATATTTTTCTGTCTTTTATTTGTAACTTTTCCACCAGTGCCATTTTCCCCACAGCATTTAAAAAAAATTCGAAGTGCTTTTCCATGTGGTTCCAGTTAACTGATTTGCCCACACCCCAAATAATGCTATTTGCATTCGAGATTAATAGCTGCATATCAGTACTTCTTAAATACGTCCTGATCCATATTTTCAGTTTAAATGATTCTTACATTATTGGCCAGACAAATGCCTGAACGAGTAAGTCTGTGGACTGGTTACCAGCCAGATGACGGCAGCGTTACACTCAGGGAACACAATTACAATTTCTGCTCTAGTCTCTTCCACTGCAGAAGGCAGAGAGCCTTCCTTATTTGCCACCTTCCCCAGATGTGGTAGTAGATGAGCAGATTAATAAATTGCTGTAAATCACACCAAGTTGCAAGCCCTCCCCCCTTCTGGTACATATTTAGGAAAATCTTTTAAAATCTCCCTCAGCATCTAGTCTGATTTAGCCACACCCACTCCACATTTTGACTTTCTCCTTCAGTAAAATAAAGAAGGTGAAAGAGCAAATTAGGAGTTTTTCTTTCCCTATAGCTTTCCAGTGTTTTGAGAGGATCATCCTGCTGTCGTTTTAGGCCAGTTTTGTTAGTTCGTGTTTTTACCACCCACCAAAGAACAGCACAGGATTGAGTTTATATTAATAAATGATGTTCATGACTAGGTTTCTAAATGCCAGAGTTATGATTTATTTTTTTAAATGGGTGGAGAAAGGAGAGCGGCAATAAAACTAGCCCCAAGTCACTCAAAATCCTTGGCTTCACACATCTATGTGGTTATTAATTTTTTTTTTTTTTGGTCTTTTTAAGTTTTGTCTACATTTCCTTTAAGTTCTACTATTATGGACTATTTTTTGACCATTTACCTGTGTCCGTAGCTTCAAACCCTATGTTTATTATAGTTAGATTTATGAAAAGCATTACACGTTCCCCTTTTCTACTTTCTAAGTGTTTATAATTGTCCCTATTTATCCCTCACCCCCGTTAAGAATTTCACAATAAAATCCTGTACCAAATAAACTCTGCAACTTCAGACACCCCAGGAAGAAGACATTAATCCACTTAGTAGAATACCCAGACCTCCCCCTCTCAATTTCAGCTCTTCTTAATGTAACATTTAGGCTCGCAGCTGGCTCCTTAGACTTTCCTCCCTCCCTTTCATTCTGAATCATATTGGCCTTGTTTAACCTTCATTTCCTTTCCTACCCCCCTGCATTTGTCCACGTACTTTTCTTTGACCACGTTTGTCTCTCTCTCTTTCTTTTTGCTACCCGGATGGAAAGCAATAAATATAGTTTTCTAAGACCTTAATACTTTCTGTTAAAATCCCATTCTCCCTCCCCATTCCACTATTAATGCTTTGTACAATTTTTATGCATCCTTCGGTTGTGAAGTTACTGCTCTGTATTTTTCTGATTGATCATTAAGTTGTGCTGGCTTTTGAGAACTGCCTCCATAATCCTGAAGCAAAGCCTTTTTACTTGGCGTGCTCTTTGCCTTTGGAATGCCTTTCCTGGCAAGGACAGGCGTTTTGGTTTGACTATGATTCTTAAGTTACAATTCAAGGCTAATTTGTTCAGTTAGGTTTCTACTCTAAGCAGCTCTGTTTCTCACTGTTAAGTGCTCCATGAGGCTTAGTTGAAGGGTGTGCTGTAAGCTCAAGATGTAATATATTTATATTGTACTTGATTATCAGTTTTCAAAAACAGCTGCACGCTTTGATATCTGTGTAAGGAAATATCAGAAGATAATATACCATTGGTATTTATTACTCTATAATTAAGGATGTGTCAGTGTTTCCTTTTTTAAAAAAAAACCCTATTTTCAGAAATTCATATCTCAGGCATAAATTTCCCTATGAATTACAGTCTAATACCATATTAGAAGTATCTCCTTTTAAAGTTATCCCTCCCCTTCCTTTTCTTTCTAGGGAAATAAGTTTCAGGATGTAATTTCTGGGTTACTATCTGGGATGAGAGGAAGCAGGCCCTATGTTGCACAATTAAAGGTGCTTCTGCCACTGATGCCACCTGCTCCCTCTGCCCTAGGCCCCTTGCACCAGGCGAGATCATGGGGGCTGCCTTTTGGATAAAGGGCCAGCCTTCTATCTATTTGATAGGCAACTTCTCCTTGTATGATGCAAAAGGCAATAAAGAAGCCTCAGCTGTTCAGAAACATCACAGGTACCGCAAAGTCTGAGATTTTAGGACCAGGAATCAATCCTTTTGCATTCCTCTTCTCATGGTTACTTAGACTGCAAATGCAGCCAGGCCAGGAGGAACATGAAATAAATCTATAGTCAGTTACTAGAAACATCTTCATCTATATTTCTTCTGACAGAATACTGAGAAGCAGGAGAAGGAGGGAAGGGGGAAAAGATGGACAGCCAGATATGTTCCTCTTCCCCTCCTTTAAGGGATGGTCTTGACCAGTTGAATTGACCACAACCTCCTGAAAGAGGCTGAGTTCTAGACCCGCCTCTACCACCATGGGACCCAGAGCAACTCAACCTCACCTCAGCCCTCAGTTTCCCCACAGCTAAAATGGGGACGTTACAAAATAAATGCTTACCAGCAGGGCCAGGAAATTTATGTGATGTATAAGTCCAGCAGGGTGTAAGACCACAGGGAGTGGCAGGGGCCTGGGATGGATGTAGAGACCCAAAGACTCCCTACAGGCATAATAATGGTCATAATAAAAACACTTAATAGTGGGATGAATTAGGAGATTGGGATTGACATGTATACACTAATATGTATAAAATAGATAACTAATAAGAACCCTGCTGTATAAAAATAAATAAATAAAATTAAAAAAAATAAAAAAATAAAAACACTTAAAATATCGTCACCACCACAGGGCCTCTCGTTCGCCTTCTATAACCAACTGCGTGGGCCACCCCCTGCTGCCCTTTGCACTCTCCTACCTGGTGAGGGGAGAAATAGTAGGGAACCAGGGGTTCCCAGTGAGTCACGAACACTGAACTTCCTGCTTCCTGAAAGACAGGTGGGTGACAATGACACTATCCCTTGCAGGCAAAGACTTATACAAAACGTCTTTCTGTTTCTATAAGGCAGTCTGGCTTTTAAATAAGCCTTAATACGACGCCTTAATTTTCTCACTTGTGAAATGATGACAAAACATTACATGTTCAAATATAAAGGACTTCAGATTCTCGAGAAAAGTGTGACATAAGTATCTCTAGTAGAAATCACATCTTCTAGCACTCCATCTTAGGTCTGCTATTTAAATGCAGTAACTAATAGGACAGTAAACATTTTAGATTATCTCTCAGGAAACATCAGTTCTTTGTATCAGTTTACGGGAACAACGATGAACCTGTCCTAGGGTTGAAAGTCATTACCACAGAGATATGGGAGAGAATAAGGAATCACTAAGGTGGTGATAAGTGATGGGAGGACCCCTGAAGGTACTGACCCCAAATTCCAATTTAGGAAAATGGGCCAGAGGATGAGTGGGGATCCTGAAGTCATACATAACTCACATGCAGCTAGGGCATCCTGAAGATACTAGGAGGACTCCTTTCATGGCAATGAAAGTCTTGTGTCTTAAAGAGGAAAGGGGACAGGTAACAGTACAGGAAGTGGGCAGAGCGGTTAGCAGCTCAGACAGCTCTGTGCCCTACCACAGAGCTCTGAATTTTTCAAGATAAAAAAAGACCGGCTGATAAAACAACTTCCTACATCTTCCTCTCTTTACTCTTCAAAAGGGAGTTTATTGAGCTATAGTTTTCCATCTTATATTTATAACGCCACAGGCATTAGTTAGAAATGGTGACCAGCAGCCCCAGGAAAAAGGAACCCACAGACAATCAAGTTGTTCTTCCTAGGTATGGTTTGTTTCAGGGTCAAGGTTAGGTCCTTGGCTCCAGGTAAGCAGAGGAAACTCTTCTCATGCAAAACTGGCGGTTAGGGCAGTTTCTTTCACTGTCTGGAGGAAAATGTTTTCTGACTCCATCAATAGTTTAGAGTCGAGAAATGTTAAGAATGGTGCGGTAGCAAAGTATTTAGAGCTCTTATATTATACATGGTAACCAAAGTACCTATAGCTCCTATCAAAAGTTATATCCAATAATAACATTTAAGACATGTAAAAAGTCATAAAGGGTAGAAATAAGCCTTTGTGTGCTATGACCCAGCTTAAGATTAACTGTACAGTAAGCACATCTCTCCCAGTTATATGTCTGGTCTTCCCACCATCACTCCTCTGACTTAATCATTATTGTAAATTTGGTGTTAATTCCCAAGTTTTTTGTTATACTTTAATCACATATGTCCATGTCTTTGAGCATCATGTAGAATTGTTGCATATTTTTAAACTTTCCCAATTACATCTTAATGAGTAATTTTGAAGGGAGGGCACATTATTGAAGCATCAGATGTCCTGTATCTGAATTCAAGTTTTAAAATGAAACATGTTCTCCAGCTTTCCACTGAAACAGAAAGGCACTCAGGGTGATACTTGTCAATAGTCAATAGAAGAATATGAATATGTCTCATAGACTATGTCAGCATTAAAAGACAGCATGGACTATCATTTGAAAACTGATTCTATCACCCACAGAAAGTATCTTGAGACTTAAATGAAAATTTTTTTGCGGCTCATAATATTTCTGGGTAGCAGATGCTTTCTCAAAAACAGATTTTACTTTTAAAAATATCAAATATAATTAACACCTTCAACATAAAATGAAATCTTTGCTTCCAGATGCATTTCAAGGTGTTGAAATGAATTTGTGCAGTCCTCTACGGCTGAGTTTCCACTGACTTACTGACTGTGCTGCCATCTTTATGTGGCATGTCTGAAGACCTGAGAGCTAGAGCAGGGCATTTAAACTCAACCGTATTTGAAGGATGCTTGTTAAACCAGGAGCATTTGGGGAGAGGTCTTTTGACCTATTCCTGATTAACCTGGTATAAATGAGTAAGTTAAGAACTAGATGCTCTTCTATTTATTATAGAAACACCTAGCCAGAAACACAGACTAGGTAAATTCAGGACAAGCATTCTGGACATTGTATCAAGGTTGATAATGGGCAGACTTTTAAAGACATTTAAGATTAAAATTGGTTTAATGATTAATTTAAAAAGAATAAAATGAACAGAATTGAATGCTCAAAAAAAATTTTTTTTTTCAACAACCGTACTAGAAATAATGGGACTGTTTGCTCTCTTTAGTGAAAGTAAGGGAAATAGGAAATAAAGAGTCAACTTGTACCGTTGATTATCCTCTGACTTCAACAAAATATGGGCTAACAACTTACTTAATAATCCTCCATGCCACCATGTCATGGCTGTTGAGAAGCATACACGCACCTGCATACACAGATACAGTTATCTTTTCAAATGTTAAGAATTACACATTTACAAAACTTTTTATTGCTTATTTGCACTAATACCAAATCTGACAGCATAGTTTTAAGAAGTGACCATTTTAATGTAAATTTTTATTCCAGAAGTAATGCTGGGCACAGCTAAAGACAAAATTTGATTTGAATTTATGGGTGTAGAAAAAAAAACCCCATACACAGGTAACTTGCAATATTGTGTTTGCCAAAATCAGGCAAATATTTAAATGTTTTGGATGCACTATCTGAACAGTAATTCATGTTGTTTTCCCATCACTTAGTGAGAAAAACATATATGGATAGTTGCGCATATAATATCTTGTTCACTATAAAATGTGAGCTCATTATTTGCAGGATAGTAAAACATAGTAAACTAAGCACTGTTTCTTGGCCGTGAGCATGTAATATTGTTTTGAGAGACATCATCTATGACATGGCACCTTTCTGACTGAAGCATCTCTTTAGATGATAAACCCTGTTCAGGAGAATAGTCTAAGAACATCTTAGGCATATTTATATCTTAACCTTTCCACTCAAAAGGAGCATAACTGACAGATTCCGAGTTCCACAGTCTCAGACCAGAAGGGACTTCTCAAATAATTCCCGAGCTCTTTGTTTATGGGTTGGAGGTAATTTGTTCAGTGCCTTCTCAGAAGGGGGAGGAGGACTCAAAGCTAGTGCTGTGATGTCCATCACACATATGGCTCTCACTGTGTGCAAAGACAGAGCTTGTTGTTTCTGCTTCTTACTCTTCCTGCTTTTAAATTCCCTGACCTCATGGGCCTTGAACTGCCGCTTTCTCTGATCTGCAAGTCTGCCTCTATCCAGAGGGCTCTCTCTGGCCCCCTGATCTTGATCTATTTCCTGCTTACGCTTTTGCTACCTGTGAATTGGGCCCTACTAGACTTTTGAACCAGTGCCCGCTCTATCTCGGATGCCTGCTAGACCACTCAATTCTTCTAAAAGCCAGAGAGCCAGGCTTGGCCCTTGTCTATCCCCCTCTCCCTGACTGCTTCTCACGCTACAGCTTAGAGAAGTTATTCATTTCAAAAGCTAGGAAAGTTACAATTTACCTGCCAGTAAACAGAAGATGGTTTATCAACAGACTCTACCTTAATGACTACAAATGTTTACCTCCTGCTTTCCAGAATGCAAAGAAAATCTTGGAAATGTCATAATATCTTACAAACATTTGCAAAACAGATCCTTGTTCATCCGGAAAAGAAACAATTGTATTCATTGTCTCTGACACAAGGAAAGTGTTCAGTGAGAAACATACAGATAGATGTACACACTTACACTGAAATGAGATATGTTAATTAAAAATTGCAGTGGGCACTTTATTAAAAATTTATTTTACGATCTAGCCATTCAAAACATCTTGACATCAACAAATAGAGCAGCTTGACTATTGGAATCATAAGTGATTTATCTTGAAAAGATTATATTTGTAGCTGGATGCAAATACTTTTGATGGATATTTATATCAAAATTACTGGTTTTGTTAGAAGTATTTTAATTTTTCTATTTTTATCCCTGGAAAAAAATTAAAACAAGTATCTCAGTGTTCCTTTTATGGATGAGATGGCCCCACTTAGTGTATTTCCCATGTTTGTCTGAATTACAGCTGTTTATCTTGCAACTTTCTTTAACATAAATTAAATGCAAATGTAACTCTGTGAATCATGGGAATACCTGCCAGATCCCTTATTAATACCTTCACTTAAAACCCCCTGTGCCAGGGAGTCATTAATTTGCTAAAAGAAAAGTGCTAAAGCAGCCCTTTGCCCACAGACATTTCTGAGATGGCTGCCCAATTAGTTGGTAGCATTCTGATCCTCCTTTCAGACCCTGTGGCCCTTTGAGGACACAAGAAGGCTCCGATGATAACCTGGCAACCTAGGTAGAAACCCAGCCAAGTGAGAGTGTTTGAAGCTGTAGTTTGGCTGCCATCGTGTCGGCAAAAAGAAAGAATTCAGGCACCATGTCATCCAGTACAAAGGATAAAAACGGATTCAACCGGAAATTCAATGTGGCACCACATATGGGATACATGAGTGCGGTTATACAACAGGCCACATATTTTTTTTGAACAGTCTCCTCCATGTGATGCCGAGGACATGTGTAACCATCATAACGTCTCTAGGAATCTGTATTTAATTTGAGTTGGGGTGGTGGCAGGGATTGGAGATCTGAAGCTGCCACAGGTTTGTGGCAGATGGCTCTGTGTCAGCTATGACAAGCAGCCAGGCTCAGCTTCCTCTGCAGATTTTCTTTTCTCTCTGATCAGGTAAATATGGGCACACTCTGGAAAGTTCTACAGATTCTGCCTTAGGCTGCAAGTTTGTGACTTAGCCCCATCTGTCACAAATCTTCCCTAGGTTCTGCTGTAAGCAGAGACCTGAATTTACCGTGTAGGGCTGCCCAAGAAAAAGGAGCTATTTCACCCTGTAAGGGGGAGGGAGAGAAGAGAAAGCAATGAGGAAGCATTAACGACCTGAAAGACTAAAGCATGCTGAAAATTCATATTGCAAATTTGCATAATTTACATCAATTAGACTTCAAAAAGCCACCAAGTAAATGGTTCTCGAGTTTCATCACCTCAGGAAATCCCAGTTTCTGATTGGTTTAGAGTATAACTGTATTTCCAATCATTGGGGAAAGATGCCTACCCCCTTTTTTCTGCAAATGGGTACATTCGACTGCACACATATTTCCTGGTTTATGTTATGGATGACAGCTATTAGAAGTTTATCATCCAACTTTTAACTTTTATAAACATAAGATACACAACACTCTTAATACATGTTTTTGCGGATGTGAATTTTACTTTTAAGTGGTGAAGGCACAAGAGAAATGCCATTACTGTTACATGGAATTTATAAAGCACTTCAAGTTTACAAACGGGTTTATATTCATTATTTCATTATAGCAGGGCCTCAGGGGGAAAATGCTATTAAGAATTAAGAAAAAAAGAATTCTTCCAAGTTTACAGATGAATCATATAGAGGCCAAGAAGTTCACCTACAGCCAGGCTACAAATTAGTAGCAGAGAAAAAGAAGCAGCCAAAACCTCTAACTGATCTTAATCACCCAGAGTATATCTATTGTGCTAAAGAGTTTTTGCTTTTATTTTACTTAAACAAATCAAGGAAAAACCAAGCCAAAACAAAATCAAGGAAAGACGTGAAGAAAGAGAGAGGGAAGAGTAGTGGGGAGGGAGGGAGAGAGATTGAGACTGAGAATTTGCCTTAAATTGTGCTGGTGCAAATGAGAGATTTTAGAAGTTCTAAAAACATCACGAGCTTTTAAGTGTTCATTTTTAAGGAAAAAGTAATGACTTTGGAGGCGTGTTAATACTAGTGAGTACCACCTTATTCACACCTAGAGTAGAAACTCAAATTAAAAGGGGGCTATAAAGTGACCAGTCTCTTGAAGGAACCTTAAAGTGGCTTGGCTGTGGTTCGGGAAGATAGCCTGATATAATTAAGACAAAACCACAAATGGCTTTTCTGGGCACTGAGTCTGAATTGTAAGCTTAATCATTGTTTGGAATCACTTTTAGGTAGAAATCTGAAAATTGCCCTCTCCTCCAAATAACATCAGGTTATAAAGGTTTCTGGAATGTTGAAGAACTTGAAGAGGAGAACAAAATAAAAATCAGCTGCTATCATCTGAAAAAACTTAAGAAACTACAGTTTACCCTCGTAAAGCAAAGGAAGGATGGCATCTCTTTTTTTTTTTCCCCACACAGACTATCTCTCAATTTGTAAATAACACTAAATGAAAAATAGGGTGGGAATGAAAATCTATTCTGTTAGTCTGGGCGGTATATATTTTATACAACTGCCCCACTTGTACTCTTGTGCTATTTTTCAATACCAGTAACAAGGGGGTGAACATAAATTTTCTTCTAAAGCATTTTAAAATATAATGATCAAAGTTTCTCTAAAAGCATAAAGTACTGATCTCAAATAATTGTTGGGAACTTTCGGGAAGTAAATTCCCATAGTCGAAATGAGCCAAAAATTACAACTTCCCGGTATTAGACTTACTTCGGTTGTAAAAGGAAGCCCGATGTTAGTGTAAGAAGTTAATCCTTGGCTGATTACTTTATGATTACTTCTCGAATCTTGTGTTCAAGTTTGGTTTAGGAGTCATCAAAGAGCTCCCTATTCCAGATGAAGTGAAACCTACTTTATCTCTGTGGCAAGTGTTTGGCTAATGGGTCAACCTACTTAGAAAAGGACACGTCCTGAAAGTACAAGAAAGCTGTAGTCAACGGTTGAGCCCAGTGGCAAACTTTTTAAGAAATGGTTTTAGATTTAAAAAAATTCAGAACATCGTTTTTAAAATAATTAAGAAACAGTTTCTGCATGTATTTCTTTAAATATTTTAAGAAAAATGTGTGTGTGTGTGTGTGTGTGTGTGAGAAAGAGAGAGCAAAAGAGAAGGAGAGAGAAAGGGAACACACTTGCATGCACGTGAGGAATTTAAACATTTCAAGTTTGAAACCATTTCAGGTGAGAAGTCATGGGCCTAGAGTTCTGTAGTAGGAAGAGTCACTTTAAGAAAAAAAAAGTATCAAATTCTGTTTCTGCTTTTCAGTTACTAGCATTCTGTTTCAAATCCTGCTTCAAGTTATAGCCCCCAAACTCTCACTCATATTGAAAGTATAATGTCTCATGTGAGAAGAGAGCCAAGTGTTAGTAGCCTTATTCTAGTCATTAAATTTCTAAGTGTGAATCCATATGAAAAATCCTATCCTAAAGTGAACTCGACATGGTAAGTAGTTGAGATGATTTTAAAATGTAAACTTTTAACAACAGAAAAAGAGAGTAAGGTGTAAAAATGTAAAAGGAGCAAATTAAAGAATTCAGTGACATTCTATCCTTTTAGATCTTAGAAGCATATGTTTTTAAAAGCAAAACAGCACTGTCCAAGGGAACAAATCTAAAAAAACCCCCCAACACTCTCTTTATAGTATACACAAAAGTCTCTTCCATTGCATAAGAGAAGTAGGCAAAAAGCTGCCTTGGGGGAAATAATTCTCTGGTATTTAGTGAGGGCAAATGTTACCTGATATGTGTATATTTATAAAATAAGGTAAAAAAATAGTGTAACTTATTATATCTTAATTATAAAGTTTTAGCAGGCATTCTTTTTCTGTTTTAGCTCTAAATCTTATTACAACAACCCAACTAGATCTGTGGTCCTTCCTGTGATTTTTACCAGTTTGTCCTGACAATTGCATTATAAAGCTCTTGATTACTTCTATTTCTTGGACTAATTTATTAATTTTTGAGATTAATTTTTGGATATAATGTCATCAAAATCTATGAATGAGGACATATATTAAAGTGTATAATAGATTTATAAGAAAAAAAATCCATGGTAAAAAGTATGTAAAAGGAATTATATATATAAATTCTTATAAATGCTTATGCATGAAAGACTAATTTATAAAACTTTGAGCTGGACCATTTTAGGATGCGTGGACTAAAAATATATGTAAACCATAGTAACATGAAAAAACATTTAATGTATAGGCTATCTTTTAAGCTATAGGAGAAACAATTTGGTATATTAACAGCATACCACTAAGCTGACATTCTTTCAAAGATTTTCCAGAAGTTGTTGGTAAAATAAATAATTATAGCTATGTTACGGCAATAGCCGTATTAAAATATTTCAACTGGAGATCTGTTTTTTATTGTAACTAAAAGCAACCTGTTGCAGTAATTTTTGAAATGGTTAAAGATTTGCAGATGCAAAATAACAGGGATAATAAGGCCTACCTGGAAGCCAAATTAAAAACGGATAAATTTTGATGGTGGAAATACAATTATAAATGCTTCACCATTTTCATCACAAGGTAAAAACATTCTTCCCTGCCCCTTTTTTTGTACCGATATGTGGTGATGGGTGATAACTAAAACTTGCGGTGGTAATCATTTCACGATATATGTCTGTCATTACGCTGCACACCTTAAACTTATACAGTGCAGTATGTCAATTATATCTCAATAAAACTGAAAAAAAATATTGCCCAAAAATTCACTAGAAGGAAAAAAAAATCAATAATTCAACGGTAAACTCATTGAAAATAGCTTTGTGTCATATGTAGAAAATGAATCCATTTGTGTTAATACATATTATTCTATTTCTTCACTTTCATAATCTGCACATTTTGATAGTCTGTCACATGGGAAACTATTAAATTAATATTTTACACAAACAAGACCACGACTGAACTTTCAAAATTAGGAAATCTGGATGTAAACGTTGGAAGTCTGTTTTCTCTTTGAAGCTTCCCATGTATACGATACAATCGTATTGACTGAAGGAGTAATACTGAAGCCTGGAACTGTTCAGTCAGCATTTTAAACTATTATGAGCTACCTTCTGAACCATTGCCAAGTTAATAGACAATGAAAGATAATGAGCTTGAAATTGGGTGTTAAATTGCATTTTTGGTTCTCTCCCTTTTTCTTGAAGTTTAACTGTTTCCTGCAGAAAGAGTCATGTTTTGATGTATCACTATGTAAATATGTATTTTAGGCCATGACAAGGGAAAGGAGAGAAAAAAGGCAGCGAACTGTATTTCATGTAGGAAGGTTATATATTAACACAGGAAAATTAAAATATGCTGGATTATAAAACTGCTAGATTGTAAACTATACTGGATTTATGTAAAATGAAGTTGCTACATTCAAAGAATATAAAAAGGTATATTACTCATGGCCTAGAGCCACCTTCAAAACTCATAAAGCAGATTTATCCCAGTTCAATTACTTAGACTTTTAGTAAGGTCTCTTTGTGTTGTTATTTCAACAATGTAAAATTCTTGATTCAAACAAGGGAAAAGAGATAATGAATGAGGGAACTGAATGATGATGCTATTCAAACTCTTTTCCTTCTGCCTTTGTCATTCAGAGAGGATACTGACAGTCTAATTCTAAACAAACAGAGGGTTTTTATGTAATTTTACTAAACTGGACAAAGGAAACATTTGATTCTTCGAAGATCATCTTTAAAGTAGTTAAAAAAATGAACACCAAACTTCATGAATGTCATTCACCTGAAGTTTTGAGGACTGAAGATTTCATTCTGATGGGAAGAAAGGCTTATTATCCTCATCAGTATAATTGTAGAATCTCTTCTTTACTTCCTTTTAAATTAATGAGTTACATTAATCCAGGTTCATTTTTATAAGCCTCTTGGGGCTAAATGTAAAGGACAGTCATCTTAGAAAACAATAAATTTAAAAAAAAGCATGTACCGTGCATTAAGTGCACGTATTTCATGAGGCCTAGGTTAATACAACTAGCATCCAGTTTAATTAATCCTTGTTAGTGTAACAACTAATATCCCTCCCTAGAATGTTTCCTCTAAACATTAGTATGCTAATTAAATGTGTTTTTTTTAAAGATTTTTCTTTGTACTTCAATATGGCATTTATACCACGTAAATCTCTTCTCAATAACTACCTTATAGAGATGTTTTCTTACAATATCTGGTCTCTTGCAGAAATTCTGGAGCCTTTTTGAAAGCTGTTCAGGTGTAGAATACAGATATTCAGCTGCAGGAAAAACAGATACATTTTTAATGAAACAAAAACCTCAAAGCACACACTTGATATTAGTCACTTTACTAATTAAAAATGCATATTGCTCTGTGCCGCCTCGTGTTTTACATTATTTAAGCATGATTTTATAAGGTTACCTCAGCTCACAAGGATGTTTAATGCTAAATAAGACTGTGTAGTTGTGCTGTTTAGACATCTCCTTTGGGTGATTAAAATACATTATTCTAATGTAACACAATGCATATGTGATATATTTAGTGATGAGAATTTTTTCAAAGAACTAGTACGACAGCCGTATGTACCCTGTACAACAGTTGCATATTATTAACTAGTCAATTGTTGAAATAATTTGGTGTGACTTTCAGTCCTCAGTTTTTCTCTGTGTATATCATTAA
Source organism: Mesoplodon mirus (assembly GCF_964341445.2). Lineage (NCBI taxonomy): Eukaryota > Metazoa > Chordata > Mammalia > Artiodactyla > Ziphiidae > Mesoplodon > Mesoplodon mirus. The sequence goes on from NC_138984.1 coordinate 61,000,201, forward strand.
AAAAAAATCTGTAAGCAATTGCAGCAACACTGACCTGCCTATAAAAATCCATCATTATGGGATGTGTGTGCTAACAATGAAGAATGCTATTTGAAAACTTGCTTTTTTGTTATCTTAAAAGAACAGATGGTAAATATAAGCTTACTCTAATGTATTAAAACACATAAAATTTTCCTTAACACTAACATGTTGACTTGCCAAATAAACAATTGCTCCTGCCTAAGTTTATTTTCAAACTTTCTAATTTAGCATGAATCATGTATTAAATCTCAACAAAGACGAAAGTACATTAAAGCAGCTACCTGGAAATATTTCGGGATAAACCAAATCTTTGGGACAGAGTGGGTAACAACCACAATACACAGCTTCCAACCTAAAGAAATTTTAGAAAGAGGATAAAAATATATTAAAAAGACATTACCATCAGAGCCAGAAAGTGGTTTTGTTTGTCTAAGTTACAGTATGAGCCCAGAGTTAACTGGGATGAAGAACATGGTCGGCAGTACAATCCTAAAAGCCAAAGTTGCTCTTTTAAAAGATTTTATTAATCATATATGAATTTCATAGAACAGAACCAACAGCATATGTTTTGTTCACTGAATTAATCAAAGCGCAGCTCTGCATTTTTTTTGTTGTTTTTAAAGTACTGTTTAACACATTTTATAATCAGCAGATAAACACATGTAACAACATGGTAAAGTATGGACAGCTTTTCTTAATAATGCTGCAAAGCCCCAGAATGTTCATTTTTCAAAATGTTTAAATAAAATAGCAAATACTTTAACACTGTAGCTGTAGAAATCATCGAGGCACTTTTAAAAGCAACAGAAAAAAATTTACAATCTGTTGTGATGGGGTATTTTCATTTTAAGCTAAAGCTTCAGAATAGTTACTTATTAGGCAGGATGTAGAACTATTCCCCCCTTTTATTGAAAAACTCTCATGAAGATTACCTTAATGAGTATTTTGCTTTCTTGACTCAGAATTCAGCTCATTTTCCATTTTATCCAAAAAGAATACTGTTATTATTAAACAAAGAAACAAGAAAGTTTCACTTTGTGAGAGGATTTCCCCAGGGACCACCTACCTATAGGAAGTTTTTCTTCATGTCATAGCGGTAAGGGTTAAGTACAAGAAAGGTATTGCATCTTGATGGCTGTGTTAGCCCTGCATAATGGCTATTGATCTGACATACAATAAACCTTAAAGATACCACTGTAATTTCTGTTGGCTAGGAATTATGCAGTGAAATTCAAAACACTCTTTAAAATATGTTTATTTTATGAGAAACTTTGAATTGCATCCAAAATGTTGACCAAAGGCAGAATTTTATTTTGAACTGCAGATTTTTTTCAACCCAAGAATAGTTTGAAGTTATGTCAATGTTTACCTTGTTTATTTACAGCGACAAAGTACATGCAATTTAAGCTGTTTTTAAGTGGGTGATGTTTTCCCTATTTTATAACTGAAATTAGTTTAAATGAAAAGTATTTACTTTGAGCTGCAAAGTTTGGAAAAATACTGAGTTCAAAGTTTTGCTTGAGAACTGCTAGCAGTTACCAGATAACACAGTGGAAAGGCACAGGATCTAGTTACCAATGATTAATTTCAAAATCCAAACTAGTATCTAATATTCTTTTTTACATAAATAGGGTATGTATAGAAATTCTTATCATAAGCACAGCTATAAAACTGCACTGTGACTGCATTATAAAACATTCACAAAAGTTTTGAGCACATAAACTGGGGATATTCTTTATGAACAAAAAGAAAATATGCACTTTATCTGAAGACACTCAGTTTTAAAATGCTTTGCCAATCGAAAAGCAAATACATATGAACATTCTCTTATAATTATATAAAATCAAAAGAGTGAAGTCACAGGCATTTCAGAAAGTGCACGTTATCTGCTTTTTAATAATGGATTTGAATTAGAGTGTTCTGTTCCCCGAAAGAAAATTGCAGGCCAAGTTACATTTTGAGTCATCGTATGAGCATGTACTCTGCCATTTCCAAAAAAACCTCTGCTAATTAAAATACAGTGAGAGAGGAATGGCATTATTTGATTTAGGAAGAAAAAAAATTTACAAATTTGGATTCCAACTTTTATTTGTAAATTATCTTCTTCGTGGTTATATTTCTAATTCATCAAGAAAAAAAACAATCACCATTTTTGGTTATAATTTTGACCTCTAAAATACTAAGCCTTATTATACACATTATTTATATCACGACTGTGTTTTAAAATATATTAACTTTGCCACAATATTTTAAAAGAAATTTATAAAATTCCTTCTAAGTTTCTCATATTTTGTTATTTTGAAGAAAATTATCATCTCATGACAGTAATACAATTATTCATCATTTCAATTCATATGCACTACCAGTTAAATAATAAATAGGGTTCCAATTGATCTATTGTTAAAATGACTAGCAAATGACCTTTTTATTCCAATTAACAAATCATCTGCTAAATCTATGAATCTTAATATTCAGATCTATTCACTTCAATTCATACAATTTATCTGCAAATAGTTGTTGGGCTTTTGATTCTAAATATAATTAGCTGATAATTTTGCTTGGCTGAATTACTTTTCTGGAGGGCCTGCAAAGGCTCTCAGTCGCATTATCTAGCAATAATGAATCTGATAGGTGAAATTTTTTACTGTAATGAGGATGAGACACAGTTGTGACACCTGAGTCTACTAATAACAGAAGACTGCTAATTATCGACAGCACTTTTTTGTGTGATGCAAGGAGAAAAAAAAATCCCTCATTATTAAAAAATAAAAAGTTACAATTATAAGTGACACCGGAGGAGAGTAAATAAAATGGAGTGATTAAAACATTGCTGCTTTAAGGGTGTTTTTAATTAAGTGGAAATGCTAATGTTGTCATACTTA